>NC_079208.1:30696521-30813882 GCF_026745355.1 Beta vulgaris subsp. vulgaris
TGCTGCAACTTTGGGAGTTAGCCCATCAATAATTTATTGGTTGATAAACAGTGGAATTTTGAGATGCCATACAAACTCAATAAAACCCAAACTGACTGATAAACACAAAACAGCAAGACTGAAGTTTGTTCTCTCACACATAATCCCAAGAACATTAACAGAAAAACCAAGATTTAACATGCTTCACAATATGATACACATAGATGAAAAATGGTTTTTGATGAGTAGGATAACACAAAGGTTCTACTTGTTGTCAGAAGAGGAAGATCCATACAGAGCATGTCAGTCAAAATATTTCACAACAAAGATCATGTTTATGGGGGGTATTTCAAGACCAATTTTTGATGACAATGTACTAAATATTTATGATGGTAAAATAGGAATGTTCCCATTGATTGATGAAGTGGCAGCCCAAAGAAGAAGCAACAGCAGAGAAAATGGTATTGTACTTTAGTACTGAAAGCAAAGCAAAGTATCACCAAGGAGACCATCAGGGACATGTTAATCAACACATTGTTGCCAACAATAAGGGCCAAGTGGCCAGCTTTTGGATGCAAAACTATATGGATAGAACAGGATAATGCAAGACCACACATAACACTAACTGATCCAGAATGGTTAGAAGCATCAAAACAAGATGGGTATGACATACACCTAATCCAACAGCTTGCCCAGTCAGTAGATCTCAACATGCTAAACTTAGGGTTTTTGCTGCCATTCAATCTATACAACACCAAGCATTCCCAGAAACCGTTGGTGAGTTGGTTCAAATTGTGGTGGATGCATATAACATGTATGAGCCCAAGTTGATAAACTACACTTGGTTGCACCTGATGTATGTCATGGCTGAAATTTTGAAGGTCAAGGGAGGGAACAATTATAAAAACCCCCCACAGAGGCAAGAAAAAGATGGACAGACTTGATCATTTACCAACTTATGTAGAAGTTGTTGATGAGTTCTTAAATGACACAGTGAGTTTCCTAAATGAATCCATAGTAGAGGGGACAGACCCTGTGTGGGATGGCATGGTCCTTGAACCAGAGGGATAGTTAGTGGAGTGGGCAGACACATAACCAACCAAGTCACAACATGACATGAGTGATACTTAGGGTTGGGCAAGGAAATTTTTTGTAAAAACAAAACATTATGTAAACATACATATTTTGTACATGTAAATATCAATGCAATACTTTTTGAAATCTACACCATCATTTGTTTTCCTTTTGGTCATACATGTAAAGGGAACAGTTCAAAAACAACATCATTAATAGGGTTGTCCTCTCATAAAGTCTCCAATCACCCATACAAAGAAGATAAATGACAAATCAAGTAGCCTCCAAAATAGAATAACAGAACAACATGAGAGGCAGTAGGGGGTTAACAAATAAGGTCTTGTACAAATTTAATATCAGAAATGACCTTATTTATCATTGAGGAAATTATATCTCGCGGGCCAAAGTTATCAATCATACAACAAGACTCATAACACAATGTTAATTCCCCCTAATGTTGCCTCTACAAATGTATTCAAATGGTATTCTGGGTGGCATACAAGCTAGGCCAAATAATATAAATCTTGTGTTAAGAGTGTAATGATTTTCACATCATTGAGGACCAACCCTTTTCAAAAACATGCATTACAACCTAAACATGCTTCTACCATTAACAAAGATGACATGAACAGAGATGAAATGAACAAAGAATCACCACACTTAATATACATATACATGGAAATAAACACATAACATCACAACACTAAGAGCATAAACATGCTAATACCATTAACAGATATGAAATGCACAGAGATGAACAAAACAAAGAATCATCACACTTAATATACATATACATGGAAATAAACACACAACATCACAACACTAACATGCTTATACCATTAGCAGAGATGAAATGCACAGAGATGAACAAAAACAAAGAATCATCACACTTAATATACATATACTTGGAAATAAACACACAACATCACAACACTAAGAGCTTAAACATGCTTATACCATTAACATAAATAGACATGAACAGAGATGAACAAAAACAAAGAATCATCACACTTAATATACATATACTTGGAAATAAACACACAACATCACAACACTAACAACCTAATATACATATACTTGGAACAACCCTTTTTTTATCATCTTCCTAATACAGATATGTCACCCAAAAGAGGTAGGATAACACATGAACAACACTTGCCATGTGAGTATCTCACCCAATATGGGGACGTACCTGTCTTAGATGGACAGTAACATGAAATGACAATCTACCACCATATAGCTACTTCAACATAAAAACAATATTCATAAAAGTAAAAAATGTGCACAAAAACAATATATTTCAGCATAAAAGTAACAGAGTTTAAAACAAGATTCTACTATCAATCCTAACCCACATGCAAACTTCATCACAAAAAATCATAAATAAGAACAAATCACAGAGAAGCAACACGTTACAATTCATATTAATGTTAAGTAAATAAACATTTCATATTAATGTTAAGTAAAAAACAGTTCATCATTGAATCAAAAAAATGAGTGATAGAAAAAGAAAATCAAATTAAACATGCACAACAGACATTGGTGCAAGATATATTCAATCAAATTTCATTTTTTTATCACTCATATTTAAGTCAATGTTAATCAAAAAAAAATTAACAAAAAACAGAGAACAAAACAATATTATACCAGCAAGCCTAACACACATAAAAACTTCATCACAAAATAACATAAATATGAACAAATCACAGATACAACAAAAAGCATCTACCAGCAATCCTAACCCACACGCAAAATTCATCACAAATAATCATAAATATGAACAAATCACATTGAAAACAACAAGATTCTACCAGCAATCCTAACCCACATGCAAAATTCATCACAAATAATCATAAATATGAACAAATTATAGAGAAAACAACAAGATTCTACCAGCAATCCTAACCCACACGCAAAATTAACCACAAATAATCCAAAAAATAACAAATCACACAGAAAACAACAAGATTCTACCAGCAATTCTAACCCACACGCAAAATTCACCATAAATAATCCAAAAAATTAACAAATCACAGAGATTGAACTTAAAAACCTAAAGTAAGACAAGAGTTCAGGAACATATAACCATAGATGGGTAGCATTATTTTTTTGGAGAACCCTTTTTTTTAGGGTTTCCTGTTGATGAACTTGGTAGATCATCTTCTTTGGAAGACTGATCTACAGCAGCCGGAGCCCCCAAATGTACAGCAACATCATCACTATCACCAACGTTAGCATGTTTAAGGGGACTTGAATCATCAAAGATGATTTTCTTCCTCACAGAAACACCAGAAGTGAAGCTCTGGCGTTCTCAACTTCAAAGTCGGTATTTCAGACTTCCGGTTTACATAAGTCTGGTTCAAAGAAAAACTATAAGAAGAATCGTTATGGTATCGATCCAACTTACGACGCAACCAAGACTATTCTTCCCATCCGATATCAGATTATCCAAAAAGCAACTCGCATGTATCATCAAAGGCCATCTCAGATCTACTAAGAAGTGGTTTTAAAAAAACCCGACTGGCAACTTTCAAAGAGGACCGGAGAAATTATGGTTTCTATGAACAGTTGAGAGTGAATCGCAAAGTTCTTCAGAGGAGAGAATTAGAGATTTTGATAAAGAGAAAGAGTGAAAATAGATCACTTGAGAGCAAGAGAGATCGTGAGAGAAATGTAAAATTTAGGGTTCTTCAATTTCAGAGGAGAAAGAGAGAGAGAGAGAGATAGAGAGAGAGAGATAGAAAGAAGATCAGATGAAGAGGTGAATATGTGAAAGGGAAGTAAAAATTAGGGTTCTTCAATTATTGAGGAGAGAGAGTAAGAGGAATATGAACAGGTGAGGAAGAATCAAGAAACCGAGAGAAGATTTAAAGAAATTCTGATGCGGGTAGGTGGGGTTGGGTTAAAAAGGGAGGGAAAGGTTAGGGAAATTAATTGGGGCTAGGTGAGTGGGTGAGTGATTAATGAGTTTGATGTGGGTTGGTGAAGTATTTACATAATGGCATTATTGTAATAAAATGGAATTTTTTTTTTCCAAAAACAACTTGGTTTCACTTATTGTGAATATGCCATATAAGGAAAGTGTTTCACTTATTGTGAAACGGAGAAAGTAGTATGTATTAATTCCCCCATGTGAATTAATAAAATAAAGTTCCCAACCAGCATGCTTGCATCAATCTTCCATACAAACATGATATAAATCTAATCATTAACATGTTCGCACAACGGCATAAAACATGCAAAATCCAACATAATAGCAATCATATATGAACTCAACATAGTTCATATACATGATACTATAACTTTCCTTCTTAAAATCATGATACTACATCAATCAACACATAGGTATGTACGTACCTTGTGTGAACAAACCGATAGGCCACTTTAACAGTCTTAAAAGTCGCTTAGAGAGAATTCTCCGCCTAAAACAACTAATATAAATTCATAATCAATACTCAAATAATTTCCAACAACTTTAAAATATTTTAATCCTCATTTAAAAATATTTAAAAGTCTTTTCCATCATTAAAACATCAATTACTAACACTCCCTAACATAATACTACTATACTAGTTATTAAAATCTTCAAAACTCCATCAATAATATCCTTTTTAAAATTCCAGCGACATATAATCTGTAAAATCGTGAGAGAGAAAGCAAAGGGAGAGGGCGCTAGTTCTTGGGAGTGAGGAGAGAGAAAATTATGTGTAGGGAAAAATTATGGGTTTAATGAATTTATATATGTGTTTTCCTTGTGGGCTTAGGAAAAAGCAATTGGGCTTAAATAGAGTTTAATGATGAGTAAAATTGATGTTTGGATCTCCTGACACAACTAGAACTCATTTTCCTAATCTAAATAGTGTTTGGGTTACTCAAGCCATTTAGACTCCTTTTTCAAATCCAAAAAGCATTTCAAATGTTTTTCAAAGCATACCTAAACAAAATATTTTAACTTCTTTAAATCCTTAAATAATTCCTTTCACTTTCAAACAGTCAACCTTTTACAGAAATAAATTATTTTAATATTAAATTATATTTAAATATAAATATATATCTATACTAAAATATATTTATAAAATTCATAAATTTACGGGGAATTACATGATGACAGTGATAAGTGGCTTTTAAGACCGCTTTTATGACCTCTTTCCACCCTAATTAAACCCTTGTTTAGTCCAATTTCATGCTTGTTTAGCTTAGCTTTGTTCAATGTTAGTGACTCCAATAGCTTCATGCATGTTGTGTCTTTTTAGGAGTTATAGATTCTTTTTCAATATATGCGAAGTTTGAATGTTATGAGCACCCTATGCTATGACTTGTTCTTACCTTCTTTAGGTTCTGTAGCGGCCTAATCGAGATTTTCAAAGCTTGGGATGGCTAAAAGGAGCTTTTGGATGGGTAGAAGGAGCTTCAAATTGCAAAGAAGAGTGGAAGCAGGTTCAAAGGTCGGGATTACCCATGGAGCGGGAGCTCTGGATTCCCAGCAAACTCTGCCGAGACATTGGAGTTGGTGCTCCACGCATGGAGCGGGAGCTCCAGATTCCCAGCAAAAACTATGCCGTGAATTTGAAGTTGGCGCTCCACCCCCATGGAGCGGGAGCTTCGACCTATGACGCAAAACTCAAGTCAAGCTTAGAGCTTGCGCTCCATGCATGGAGCGGGAGCTCTGAATGGCCCAACGCCCATTTTCTTTGCAGATTGTCCTTTTTGTATTTGTGCGAGGTATAAAAGGACCTCTCTGAAGATATTTTGAGGGTAGATTTTATAATAGAGAGATTTAACAGGGAGATTTTTAATCTGATTTTGGGGATAAAAACTTTAGAACTTGAGGAGAGAGAAAGTGAGGTTTGAAGCTTTTGAACTCCATTTTTCCACCATTTATGCAAGCTTAAAAGTTGGTAATTTATTGTTTATTTCTCATTCTCTTTCCTTAATCTTGTTTATGATCATTGTTATGCTGCTTAGTTCTCGTTTATTATTTTTTAATCTTTTTTTTATCTTTCCTCCATAGTTGGTGATGAAGTTATTTCAAATTTTGTTTTGTTTTAGTTCCATAATGTGTGAGTAATTTCTTACTAGGGGAAAGGATGTGACCTTCATCTACTCTTTGGATCCTAAATATAAGTTAGGGGGTTAACTTTTGAGGTTGAACTTGTTGATTAAACTTGCTTAATTTGATTTGTTAGTTGCTTGATCACCACTTAACTTACATATATTCGAATTTCTAGTGAAGGATCGAAAGATGAAGCTAGAAATAAACTAAGTTTGGTTGCTAGACTAGGATCTCCATGAAAATAGGCATTTTCTAGTTTAGGAAGCTCGATTAATCATGTTGTGCTTGGTTTGGCTAGATTAGTTGCTCATGCCATGTGAATAGGTCATGAGTGACTAATTAAGCTCTTCTAATTAATTAGCTCGAGAGAGTAACTAGAATCCCTATATGCGTGATTTTTCCCTTGTAATCCCTCGATTTTTTCCCCTTGGTTTTGATGATTGGATTCTTGGATTGAGTGTTGGTGAATCCCCTAATCCCTTAGTTCTTTCTCTCTTATTTTATCTCCCATACTTTGTTGATTTAATTTGTTGATTTCTTAGTTTACGTAACCTTTAGAATCATCGTTAAACTTTTATTAAACCCCAAAAATTGATTTAGCTCATTATAATTGGCTAATTGATCCTTGATTAACCTTACTTCCTTGTGGATTCGACCCTATACGTAACCTATTTTGGGCAGAATAAGTTATATTTGGCGAGTATACAACGACTCGTAAGACGGCGAAACGGAGCCCAAATGAGTAGTGAAGACGTGAGATGATGAGATGAACCCAGATAAGTGGTGATTACGTCGGGGTTGTGACGAGCCTCTGTCCCTCGATTTCGTTCTCTCCTTCATCCTTTCTGGTGGTGGTTACCCCAACGTTCTCCTTATTGATTTTATATCCCTTATTTACTTGATTGCTTGGTTTATTCTTAGTTTAAATCATAGTTGTTATCAAACCAGTTTCAAACCCCCAAATAACTTTCAACTATATAATTAATTTTTTAAAAAATTTCAAATAATCTCAATTTCTCAGTGGATCGACCTTTGAGTTGTATGTACTACATTCTTAGTAATTGCTTGTTTGCAGGGAAAAATATAGTTTGAAAAGCGATTTCGGACATCTCTTTACGACACACTAAAAATCTTTTATCATTGGTAAATGTATGTTTTGTTATTGCTGAACCTATGTTCACACATCAATGGAGGATAATCTCCCAATTACAATCTATTCCTTTAATCAACAATGTTATTTGATCCATTGGGCCTACGATTCACCAAAGATATGTGATATTTGTCTCAATTAGCTTAATTTAATGTTAATATGTGATAGGACCTTTTCTATTACAAATGATAACCATTTTTCTGTGATCCCCTTCATTCTCCCTCCAACTTTCTTGAAAAATGTGCATTTTATCTATGTTACAAGTACACAAAAACAGAGAAAGTATTACACAATGGGTGGATTTTTTTTCCAATACAAGGCACTCTTGCTTTATCTAGTTGTCTTCATTCCGAGCTTATTGCTTCAAAGTGTCCACCGCAACAGTCAATAGATAGATAAACCATGGAAGCGGCACCGATTGGGCCAAGGCAGAGCTCCACAAGACTACAAGAGACACCCTCTTTCTAACTAGTAGATTTTTGTTATTAAAATAGACAAGTCATCAGTTTTACAAACCTAGAGATTGGCAATTCAAGCTAAAAATCAAGACACATCCTCTTTCTAACTTCAAATCACTGGTTTTAATGGGGAAAACCAGCGACAAAGCAGATTGCCAACAGCCCTCTGCTTTACATAATCACAGTCCCAAACGATAGCATGCGGAATTGCCAATATGATATCCAAAAGCTATGGAATTTATAAATTGTGCAACAATATATACAAGACATTATAACAAAGCCAACAACGTGCGTATAATACAAGTTCCAAACTCCACAAAAAAGATGAAAAAAAGAGCATGGAAGACGTATTGACAAGCCAGGAGAGCATTTCAGATTTCATTATAAGTTGATATGCCTTCCAGAATAACAAAATAGCACTACATAGTGTTATCACCTTGCGAATGGTATGTACGCCGCCTCAAATTCGACTCTGGTGTAGGCTGCTGCAGATAGATCTTAGAAGGATCATTTGGATCAACATACCTGTAGAAATGAAATTTCCATTTAGTAAACATCTTTAATTAACTTATAATGTACTCGTCCCAAAGGCTTAAACATTGATTATACTTACGCATGTCTCATCATTTCATCCACAGGAGTCTGTGCTGCACGTAGTGGATCAACACGAGGCTCTGACACAGGTGCAACATGTTGATTGTACTGCCTCACAGAATTGATTAAGTTGAAGAACAATGGGATAAAGGTGCCACAGCCGCCCTCCTTGAATAGAATTTTGAATGAGTGGGTTGAGTACAGAGCCCTATTCTCGGTTTCAGGAACAACCTGTAAGTTTGAAGTTTCAAGACTTAAGGAATGTCAAGAGAATGACCACCAATGAAATTATTAATAGCTTCACAACTCACCGGTTCCACATTTCCTGATATATTATTGCATTGAAAAATTGGCTGGTTGAATTTCTCAGCATGAACATGTAACTGCAGGAAGGCAATGTAGATCACCAGGGTGCAAAACCAGCAAAATACAAAAATAAAGATAAAGACTCCTGGTTCAGATCACCAGTTTCAAGAAGTTCATCAAACTATTTAAATACTATGTCAAAAAAGATTGTAAGAAGGGAGAAACACATGGCAGTTGGCACCATGAATTCCCGAATTACAAGTCTCTAACGGCATGCATGGGCTGGGAGTAAAGAATTAAGGGGGTAGTGGGGTGAAATAAAGAGGAGGAAGATGGAAGATGGAAGATGGAAGATGGAAGATGGAATAAGTCAGTGGTGGTTCAAGGAGGAATGGGGGAACTATGACGTCATTTTGGGACTAATATGATAACCTGGAAAGGAGGGAAAAGTACTCTCATGTAAAGGCTAATAATACTCACTACCTCAGGCCTCAACCACCATCTCCCTTCTCTTTATTTTATCTTATTACCCCCTGAATTCTTTACCCCATTTAAGCATGCCCACAAGTTAAATTCAATGGGTGGGAAAGAGGCGAGTGGGATGGAACTTGGAACGACAAAACTACACCAATAACAGTTAACCCTGACAAATTATAGATAAAAAAATGCTGATACATACAGAAAGTAGGTTCATGCAGTGTTTTTTGGCTCAACTGAAGAGGAAAAATGTGACAGAAACAATGTACAAAAGGAAAAAGTTTGCATACCAAAGGCATATCAAATGCATAAAAATTCCCAGCAGGCTTGCTTGCAACAAATACCATGCGCACATTTGACAAGTAGATAGTTCCCTTGGCTTTCACTTTTCCGCTCCTAGAAGCCATAAATAATAGAACACAAGTGAGACAGATAATAGTGCATAACAAATATAGTAAGGCAACTTAAAGGCGAGGTGATAATTGCAGAACCAAAGGAAAGTAAAATTATATATGGCTGCAGAACTTCTCCCAGAAGCTATATTCTATGTTTATCCTTCAATCTAGCAAAGGTGGTTTGAATTTTTGATACTGACATCTACTTCTAAGTCTTCTCCTTTTCTCCATGTTCAATTTGGACAAAAAGATCTTACTCCCTCCGGTGCAGAATGATTATAACAATTCTTAAACTGTAACAACTAAGGATGCAACGTGATTTAATAAAGATATCCTAATTAATAGTTGTACTTCTTCCAGTCCTAATTAATTTTTATATAGGGTTGCAAATAAAAATTGGAAAATTTTCAAGGAACTACTCCCTCCGTTTTTTTTAATTGCTACATTATCCTTAAACGGTTGTTTTTTTTAATCGCTGCATTGTTTAAAACTTTTCTTCATTTGGGGTACTTGGCCTACCATAAAGTAATATTATAATATTTCTTTTTCTCTTTTTCCACCAAAAAGTACTACTTTTTCACTTTTTTCCATTATTTTACATTAAATGGATCAAAAAGTACCTCCCAAAAAGCTTAAAATTGACATTGCCTAAATTATTGTGCATAACACAAAGTAACAATTAAAAACAAACGGAGGGAGTACCTTTTAAAAGGAACCTTTCCTCTTTCAATTATTTTTTTTCTTTCAAAACACGACTTCCTCCGTTTTTTAATAGTTGTACCCAAAGAAAATGGCACACATATTTAGAGTAGTTGTATAAAGGTATTTTTAAAAATATTAAACGAAACACGCGACGAGAAAAATTCTCCCAAAAATAAAATGGTAAAATTGATTCAAAATATCCCATAAAAGATATGGTACAAAGTACTAAAAACGGAGGTACATTTTACAACAAAAAAATCAAAATACTACCAGGTGACGGTCGCCGTTAAGTATGGTCGTTTATTCCGCCATTGACTTGCAGAGGGTTGTCATGTAACCTTCTTCAACCTTCTCCCCACCATTTGTGACGCCACTACCGAAACTTTTCTACAGTGGTCCATGGGTTCATTTGACAAATCCCTCCAATTCGAGCTTCAAATGGTGTTGAAGGTCACATGATTACCACGCATAAGACAACGGCATAATTACACAATCAAATCGTTATCTGGTAGTATTTTGAAAGGGATTTGTTTTATATGGTATTTTTTTTCTAAATAAAATAGTTTTTTCAAATAAGTTAAATATAAAAGATAGTTCCCTCAGAATTTTCTATAAAAATGCAAGTATGATGCATTCATACATCAATAAACGTGAAAGATTTATCTGGATATCCCCACAAATATAAATAATTATTATTTTGGAAACAATTACATTTTCAATTTCATATGATAGTCTTCGTAAATTGCAAGTTTACAACTAAGACTAATTACATGGTAGCAGTCACAAAGCCACAACAATAGTTGCAATGGAAGTTACTAGGAAATAAGTCAATAACACACAGCAACTGATGACAGAGACATCTCCCGTGAACCTGTTCACATGCAAATGAGAGCCTCATTACCAGGTTTCCTGATACATCTTCGCACTTGTAGTAGTACAAAATTGTTCACAACTGTGTTAAGTAGCGCCAGATTAGTTGCATATTGCACTACTGCATAGCATCTTCCGGGGATGTTGCAAAGATGAAATTTTGCAAGTAGAACTAACAATTTGAGAACCTAGATCAGGGAGGAAAGACAGCAATCCAAAAAGAAATATTGTATGAGCTTCAATACACCTCTGATCAAGCATCATTCTATTCCATCAATTGCTTGGCACTCTGGTTATTCACATGAGTACAGATCCTAGTGTAGATGCATTGTCATGAACTTTCCATACAAGTGTTAAGAATAACACCGCAAGGCAAAGTCCTTACCCACTGCAAACCCAACACTGATCTACTACATATATTCCCAAAAAGAAGTGTTTGTAAAGGATGTTTCATAAAGCATGACTTTTAGAAAAAGCCACATTCTGACGAGCAAAACTATCTTAGGAAGAAGAACACATTCAAGGCCAGTTCATCTTATATTCGGGGTACTAAGACCGTAGTATAACAACTTACGCCATCTCATACATGATGAACAAGAATATCTACAAAGGGAATAAACCCTGCCAAGTTCAAGCTCACTTGCATCAAAGTTCATCATGACAAAACAATGATTCTTTAATCTCATAGTCAGAGAAAAGCTTTCACAGTATCCTATTTAATATTTGTTCATAACTGGAAAATGTCTAAAGATTAACCCTATTAAACAACCTTGTGAGGTAGGATACGACAAGTTGAAAAAATCATCCCCTAATCCGACATTAATGGCATAAGTGAAGTGGACATATACTTCATCTTATCCTTCTTGTTTACATCTCCTAATTTGATCGATTTACTCATTACATGTATACACCAGTATGTGCTATTGCCATCTGATTCACACAGAACTTGAAGAAAATAGCATTAACTAATCATGAGTAAATACCCTAGTATATATCATAGCATACAGTACAATTTCTTATTTTTGTCTTTTAGCACATGTACAACTGGTTTCTTTCTCTCAGTTTTGGTTGGTTAAGGTTAGTATATATAGTGATGTAAAGTTTCCTAGGTGGGGCGCCCTTATTGAGGTGCAAGAGAAACTAGAGCAAACACATTTTACTTATTTCATCAGTGTTGTGAAAGTGTTGATCATTATTTCTTCACTTACTTAGAAAGCTGTTAACTTTCGTCATGGTAGCAGTGAGGTTATTGCAGCTGATAATTAAAGATTAATTCAAATTGGAGATCATAAAGAGTTGTAGATGGCTCGGAAGGATGAAACATAGGCTACATTGATGATTGATCCAGTGTATCTATCCAGTGCAGATGGACCTCAAATGCAGCTAAGCACCATGCTATTTGATGGAGGTAATTGTCTGAATTGGAGTAGAAACAATAAGAAGGCTTTGGCATCCAAAAACAAACTGGGTTTTATAGATGAAACTTGTCCTAAACCTGAAAATACTTCTAAATATTTTAGCAAATCGCTTAGAAATGATTATATGACTAGATGTTGGGTTTGAATCTATTACTATTGGAATGACTCAAAGCCTAATGTTTATGGAGTCTGCTAAACAGCTCTGGGACTAGATTGTGGAGAGGTATGAGGAGAGTAATGCTCTACAGTTGTATCAGCTGAAAAGAGAGGTTTCTAAGCTTGAATCAAACAAGCTCAGTGTGTCTGAATACTATTGCTAGTTGAGAAGGTACTGGGATGAAATACAAGCTCTTGAAGCATTACCTTCTTGTGATTGTGGTGCCATGAGCAAATGTGCTTGTGGTTTGCAGAAAAAGCTGGCGGATATGATGGAAAGAAAGAAGTTAATTGACTTTCTCATGGGTTGAAATTAGAATTATCAGAATATAAGGGGTAATATTATAGGGATGGACTCATTACCTACTGTGAACAAGGCTTTTCATCTTGTATAGCAGGTTGAAAAGCAGAAGGAAGTAACATATGGAAGTGGAAAAGGTGGTGGAGAAAGCCAAACATAAGTGCATCGGAAGTATCGGAAGTATGAGCAGAGAGATTTTTAGAAAAGAGACTACAAGGAGGAGAAAATGAACAAGAAATGTGACCAATGTGGTTTTAGAGGTTACATTTAAGCTGAGTGCTTCAAGTGGAATGGAGCTCCAAATGTTTAAAGAGCTTCAGAAAGGAAAGAGTGGAGGAAAGTCTACTGGAAATGTCGGGATGGCAGATGATACACCTCTAGATGATGAAATATATGAGTTTGAGAGTAGAGGCAGCAGTAGCAAGCCAGATGCAGGGATTATTTCAGCAGTTGTGAAGGAAGTGACGAAGGCTTTCTCGGGAGGAAGCAACTCTAGAGGACCCAACCAGCCCAAGAAACTGTTAGTATTTCTATATGTTTTCATTTAAATTACTACGAAAGTGTAGATCGCAATGAGTAAGACGTAATTAAAGACAAATATTTTTTATCATGAAAATTACTACTCGTTATTTATTTAAATTACTTTCCTAAGTGTAAATTATTTAATGCTCCATCTGTTACTTAAAGTTCTACTCGGTTACTACAGATACACACTTTAAGGAAAATTGGACAGAGAATGTAAAAAGTGGGTCCACTTGATTTTTTTACTCTTTTTTTTAATGAGAGAGAGAGTGTGTGAGTTTATTATATTTGAAGGGAGATAGCTAGCATGGAAGAGAGAGAGAATGTAGGCCAAGGATGATTAAATCATTGAACATCTTTTACCAAATGAGGAATAAAGAATAGTAAGTAGAACTTAAAAAAACGGATGGAGTACAAAAGTGAGTAGAATTTTAAGAAACGGGGGGAGTATTATGATAACATAAATTATTAAATAAATGCTATATATTAATGTAACAGCCCCACAATTTATAAAACATCATAATAGCCTTTATGTGTCTCGCGGAAACGTACTTAAACCACTTGGAGCTATCACATGATACAGGTGCTAATTTAGTTACAACAACTTACATAAGATTTAGTAATAATAATTATTGTTATTACAACACCACCATCGTTTAACTTTAAAAAACAGATCATTCAAAAATACATAAACAATTACTACATATATCAAGTTACTCTCCAAAGAGATAGAGATCAACTAAGGAGCAAACATAACAAAAAACCCCAAAAGTGATGTCGTCCTACACGACCATGGCAAATCAAAGAAGTAGTCACCCCACCTCCTTTGTTTTTCCCGCAATCAATTACGACCCTGCCCTCACCACGACAGGTTCAAGAACAAATATCAACAACAATTGAGTATAAAAGTCCACCCCTAAATTCATTTTTGGTGGCTTGCACCTTATGTAAACAAATTACGTTAAAATCAATATGTTTCACAAATAGAGTGTTTACTAAAATATTAGGATTACTATTCTTGCGCCAAAGCTTTAGAATAAGAATGTATATCATTAAGATCACCACTTAAGTTATTCAAAACTCCTTTAGGTCAATTAGCGTTTAATTACTTGGGTAAAGCGAACACGAATAGAGAAAGACTCCTTACACAAGAAGCCGACTATCTCTAAATTATTGGAGGTCGTCACCCTACCGTTTTAAATTCTTATGCTTGCAAACCTTAACAAGGATATGTCCCATTTTTATTATTTGATGGACTTCACCCACCCAGCGAGGGTTCGGAAGGAGATCACCCATCCTCCAAGGGCTTTGTTGTTGTTCATACCGTACCCTAATTGGTCTCGGCCTTTACCCAAATGCTTCCATAATTTATTTACACATACAGTTTTCATCCACAGTTTATCAATATCACTCATGTTCAAAGAAAAACATATTCATCCATGTCCCTCAAACCCACCCTAAAATTAATCAAAAATTTACTTGTGCTTGCATAAACCCAACAGCAATTCGCTGTTTTCCTTGAAAACCATGTTCAACGTTGTATCATAGTATCTTCCATCTACCTTTTTCTTCTATCCTTAACTTTCTCTCTATAACTCTATATCCCATTTTAATTCTCTTCCACCACCCAAAAAGTAAAAAAATCAAAATTTCTCCAATTTACAATTTCGAATTCTCTGGAAACAATATCACTCACCCATATTAAAAAAACATACCCAATTCAAAATATCATACCAAACCTACTTAAATTCGCAACAAATATACACTGGAAATAGAATTAACACGCCTGATTCGAACAAAAAGTAAAGCAAATATTGAAAAGAGCTTAAAATTGAAGAATTGAGGAGAGAGAGAAAGAGGAAGATGCTAACCCGGAGATTTTATCGACTTCGAACTCGACACCATCTCTGGCTAACACAAACAGTTCGCCGTAAAAGGGGACGGGCATCCCATTAGAAAATAATTGAGGGTTTTGAGCCATTTTTGTTTCTTCCTTCGATTTCTTCTTTCGATTTCTTCTCTGCTTCTCTCACCTCAATTGATGAAGTCGTGTAGTATTTGTGTCGAAATTGGCAATGAATTTGATGAGCACTTTGGGAGATTCCACAACCTTCTCGACAGATCAATCACCTTCTAAAGAGCGTTTTTACGTGAGACTTCTATTGTGTGTTAATTGTTATGACAGGGAGTAATTTATAGAGAAGAAATAAATGAAAATAAATAAATAAGGCTTCGTTTGTTATCGTTTTTTGTTTTTAGTTTTCAGTATTTTAAAAAACTAAAAACCAAAAACATGAAATCAAAAAAAGTGATTTTCACTTTTTAGTTGTCAGTTTTCAAAATCATCACGTTTCCAATAAGTTTGACTGATTTTTTTATTTAATATAGGACATATATCATATGACTTTGAAAATCAAAAAACAGAAAACCACAATAATACCGAACGTGCCCTAAGTAATTAAAAGATATTTTTCTATGTTTGGTAAAAAAAATAGAAAAAATTCAATTGAAAAGGAAAGAAAATATCCTCTTCCTTTTTCTTTTAAAATTGGAGGAATTTAAAAAAATCCTAGCCTCCTCTCTCTTTTTTCTCTCTAAAACTCTAGTCTTCCCTACCCTTTCTTCATCCGTTAGGGGCTATCATGGATGATTTCATCCATGGTAAGCCCCTTTTTTCCTTTTTATATTCAGTTTTTAGTTCATTTTCTTGTTTTATTGAATAAATTAGTATCTCTTTATGAGATTTCTTCAAACCCTATTATGGGGTTTTTAGTCTCTGTTGTGGAGATCTCCTTCTTCCCTATGGGAGTTGTGAGTGCGATTTTTTTGTTTTTAGGTATGAGAAATTTTTCTCATTGGTTGAAGTTTGAGACGCAACATGAAGGTATTGGAATCCCGGATGCGGCTAACATGGCTCAATCAAGAATGCTCTTCCCAAACTATGTCAAAATGATAGACTTCCTCATCAATAGATGTTTGATGCAGCATATAGGGTTGTTTAGAGTGCGGTCTGGACCGCACCAAACCGCAACCCAAACCGTTTTTTCGCGGTTTGGGTTGGTTTGCGGTTTTAAAATTGCGGTTTGGGTTATGATTTCAAGCAAACCGCAGTTTGCGGTTTGGGTTGGGTTTTAATTTTTGTAAACCAAAACCGCACCGCAAACCGCAATTTTATATTTTTCTTTTTAAAAAAAATTAAATACACTTGACAAGGTGGCATACAAGTATATATAAAACTGAAAATATAAGTTTGAGGTAAAGAACTTTAACACTTTTGATAAATCATTATTTATGAAGTCAACTTCATATCTTTTTGGACTCTTATTAACAATTTTTTTTACTCTTAGATTACAATATTAATGTCGCGGAGGAAAAAATGGTTAAACCGCAAACCAAACCGCACCAAACCGTTTTGCGCGGTTCGGTTTGGGTTGGTTTGGGCAAAAGTGCGGTGCGGTTTGGGTTGGAAAAATACCAAACCGCATATTTGCGGTTTGGGTTGGGTTATATCCCAAACCGCACCAATCCAAACCGCGAACACCCCTAGCAGCAAATACAAGGGGGTTGCAGTGTATTGCTCGATCTGGTTCATTATAGTTTCTTCGAATACGAATTTGATTTAATCTTGTTTAATTGTATCTTGTTTTTTTTAATATTTATTGTAGATGTCGTTTGGCCTTCAATTAATGAAATTTCTCTTTAAAAAAATTTGGAGGAATTTGGGGTAAATCGATAATTAATTAAATATATATATATATATATATATATATTTATCTCTGTTATATAAGTCAAGGGGGAGCTATGTGTCCACTCTTGAAAGGACTTTTATATCCTTAATCTCACAAAAAATAATAAAAATAAAGATTTCTTAATTATTTCCTCATTTACAAATATGGATATAACGAAAGTTATACATTGCCAAAAAGAATATGTGAAAAGAAACTCACAACTGAAAATATAAACTAATGACTGAATCAATTTTCAAATAATTATAAAAGCAAAGATTGACAAATATTCTTATTATCAATTTATAATTTCAAATAAAATGCATTAACAAACCATAAACGAATTTAAAAACTTGGAGAATTTTGTTTTTCTAATATTAAGAGGCTCACAATTAGTTGGGATAATAAATAATTAAAGAGATAAACATACATCATCTAATACCAGCTCATAATTTTTTATTGATGTACTACTCACTATAGTATGCCTAAAAACCTCAATTACCAAGTGAAACTAAATCAAACTTCTACTCATGAAATACTCCTATAAAATATATGTATTATGTATTTTTAAATAGATAAATAAATAACATAGCCTAGATCATCGTTTAAATAAGATATCCTACTTTAACATAATCTTTTATCGTAAACATTACTCTTTACTCTAGAGCAATGCTAATAAAAAAAACCATAACGCTCATCAATATTCACCATAAAGATTGCACTCTAAGATCTATGTGCAACAATGGCACTATATGTGTTTTTTTTTTTTGCTCCATTTACATTCAATTGGGGTTCATCTTGGTTTCGGTTGGTTTGATTTGTTTTAAATTTTTGGATTTTTCTTCAATTTTGCGCTCTAATGTGCTGAATTTCAATTTTTTGTCTTTGAATAAATTTGTTGGTTTTTGATGAATTTAGCCATGACTATACTTACTCATTGCTATAACTATAAAGCAATAATGGCTATAACTCTAATGACTACTTCCTATAACTCTAAAAATATTGGTGTGACACTAATGAATACTTCCTATAACTCTAAACAAAGATTAGGGTAACTCAGTGGCGGATCTTGACCAACAATTTAACAGGGGCCAAGTTGATAAATTAAAAGTTTTAGTGTAAAATTTAAATTGATATAAAAACACTAATACACACTAAAATATAAATGCACTATTATTAATGGCTACAAAGAGCTTGTAGCTAATGTAATAGATCAAAATCTCAAATGTGCAATTTTTAAGAAATTGTTTCCATTTATTTATTTGACCATTATGAAATCTTCAAGAAATTGAGTAATCTTGTAAGAAATTGAAGATATAGTTCATTAACAACTAAATAAACTACCTTAGTAAAAAAAAACTAAATTCATACAGACATACATACATACATACCTACGTATGTACCCACCTACGTACCCCCACGGCACACACACTCAAATCTTGAAGCCACATGTCAAGCAACCAGCAAACACAGCCACGTGTCAAAGCAATATTCTTAAGTGCCACATGTTCTGCTCAGAATTTGTGAAATCATATTGTCTGAGTTAGAAACAATCACGTGATTGAAATCATAATCAAACTTTGCGTTAATTATGGGACTAATTTCGATATGCATATCAATAACATATTGCAATTATGGTAATGTCAAGGACCCTACAGCTCTCATATTTGTATTACTCCATCTCTCTCCTCTCAAGCCCTAAATACCAGAATTTAAATTCCTGCAATTTCTTGATCAAATTTCAACTCCTTTGTTTGGTAATTCATCCAAAAATGAGCAACGATTTTACTAGTGGGTGTCATAGCTCTCTCCATCGCGATACACTCCGAAATCGCACCATGCTTACATTCGCCTTCTCACCGATATGGATCATAAGAGCTTAAAGTATATTTTCACTTAGAAGGAGTTGAACATGAGGCAGAGGAGGTGGTTGGAGTTGATCAAGGATTATGATTTGGAGATCTAGTACTATGAAGGGAAAGCTAATGTTGTTGCTGATGCATTGAGTTGAAAGTCGAGTCATTCAGTTAGTCCAATGGTGTTGGCTAGTCAGTTATGTTTACAGATTTAGAAACTGCCGTCGGAGGTACTAGAAGAAGGAGGTTTTGAAGAATTGTTGGGTTCTTTGTCAGTTCAACCCTCAATCTATGACAAGATTAGGGAGGGTCAATCAAAGGATGAAAAGTTAGACTAGATTCGAGAGAAGATCCAGGATGGTCAGGTGTCGGATTTCCAGATATCTGATGGTGGAAGTATCCAGTTCAAGGGGAGGTGGTGTATACCAAGTAATAGAGAAGAGTTGAAGCAAAAATTAATGGATGAAGCTCATAGCTCACCTTATTCAGTACACCACTAGGGGAAAAAATCAAAAGGGCTGCGCAAGTAGGGCTGCGCATTTTAAAAAAGCGCAGCCCTATTGATGAAGGGCTGCGCTTTTTAAAAAAAGCGCAGCCCTTTTGTATGAAGGGCTGCGCTTTTTAGAAAGCGCAGCCCTTCACCTTCAGAAGGGCTGCGCTTTTTTAAAAAGCGCAGCCCTTCTCTAGGTAGGGCTGCGCTTTTTTGAAAGTAGCGCAGCCCTACTAGCTGGGGTTTTTTTTTTCGATATCTTCTATGCGCGCCCTTGTTTTCTCTTTCCTCTTTCCCTCTTTCTTTCACTTTCAATTTCGTGCGAAAAACCGACACCACCACCATACCCATTTTGCGAGCCCTAATTCTCACCACCACCACCCATTTTGCGAGCCCTAATTCTCACCACCACCACCCACTTTGCGCGACCACCACTACCACCACCACCACAACATTTCTTCTTTTCTCATTTCTTCTCCACCACAAAATCTTCTCTTCTCATTTCTTCTCCACCAACATTGTGGTTCGGCCACCACCTTGCGCGCCGCCCACAACATTTCTCTTCTCTTCTCTTCTCTCTCACCATCACACTACTTTCTCTTCTCTTCTCTTCTCTTCTCTTCTCCACCATTTGAGTGTTATATAGGTATGAATTAATTTTGTTTTTAAGTTACTTTTGTTTTCTTAATTGAATTAAATGATTAATGTGCAATGTGGGTTTTGTCAATTGTAGGAAGAAGAGGCTAAGGAAGGCAAATAAAGTCCCAAGTAGCTCTTTTCTCTTCATTGCTCGTCGTTGGTGTTAAGAGGTAACTAATAGATAGTTTAACATGTAGACAAAGTTGATAATTTATTGAATGTATATGTATTTTTTATAATGTATATATAATATATTATTTGTTGATATGAGATTGTATGAAAACGCAATGTGATTTAGCTATATATATGAAAATATATAAGTAGTTGTTTGAATCATCATCATATATGCCTAGATACCCGTTCAAGACTTACTCATTAGGGGTAAGTCTTGAATAGTCCCCGGTTTGGGACTGTTCTTGGACGTTTGATCTCACTTAGGTGGTGAATGTGTGTCTTCTTTTCAATTCTGAGGAAAATCTTGGCTTATCGTTTCGCTACATTGTTCTCTGGGTACATATGTAGATAAGCAATTATCTACATTGTGTACTTGGAGAACTGTAGGGAAATGCTGCCGGATTTTCCTTAGAATTGAAAAGTTGGCATATATTCACTAGTGAGATTAGACGTCCAAGGATGGGTTAGGTTGGAGTGATAAGGACCTTTGACTGCATGCATACAATTGAACATGTGACTATCTTAGCTTGTTGTATACGTGTGTGATTTGAATATGTGAGTGTATGTGTACTTTAATAATGATTGATGCATTATAATGAATGTTGTGTTTAATTATTAGAGGTGGTCTTCTTGAATGAGATGGATCGTACTTGGATGTATGGTAGTCGTGAATCGATTGAGTTTGTGAATGGGGTCTGGAATTCTGTAGAAGTGCATTAGAATATCAAACATCCTCTGGAGCAGTCGACTTTTATTGTCCTTGTTTGGATTGTAGAAATGTGAGCAAGGTTAGTAGTATACATGTGGTTAGGGAGCATGTATTTCGCCGTGGGTTTAGGCCTCAATACCATGTATGGATTTGGCAT
Organism: Beta vulgaris subsp. vulgaris; assembly: GCF_026745355.1. Lineage (NCBI taxonomy): Eukaryota > Viridiplantae > Streptophyta > Magnoliopsida > Caryophyllales > Amaranthaceae > Beta > Beta vulgaris. The sequence goes on from NC_079208.1 coordinate 30,717,727, forward strand.
GGTGAGCAGGGGAGGTATATGGGAAGCTCTGGATTAAAGAATGATGTATGTGAAGAAAAAAGAAGGATGATGATGAGTTAGGGGATGAGAATTTGGATGATGAATTTGGAGATGATGATAGGGATCGGGTAGACGAGATGATACACGAGGTTGAAGATCAGTCGTGTAGACGACCTCGTATTTTTGAGTCTATGTCTAAGGCTGCTGAAAAGCCGTTGTATCCAGGTTGTACAAAGTACACAAAACTTTCTGCGGTGGTAACACTGTTCAACATTAAGTCGAACGCTGGTTGGACGGACTCTAGTTTCACATCGTTGTTGGAAGTTTTAGCTGAGATGCTCCCTGAAGGAAATGAACTGCCAAAGTCGTACTATTATGCGAAGAAGTTGATGTGTCCTTTGGGTTTAGAGTACGAGCGGATACATGCTTGTCCTAACGATTGTGTGCTTTATCGTAATGAGTATGAGCATTTACATGAGTGTCCACGTTGTGGATTGTCGAGGTACAAGCGTGAAGGAGCTGGAGGTAGTGAAGGACCACCAGCCAAGGTGTTGTGGTATCTACCCATAATACCTAGATTTAAGCGCATGTTCTCAATGAAAGGAGATGCGAAGAATTTGAGGTGGCATGCAGATCGTAGGAAGAAAGACGGTCTGCTCAAGCATCCGGCTGATTCGCCTGAGTGGAAAACTATCGACAGGGTGCATAAGTCATTTGGTAATGAGGATAGGAATCTGAGGCTTGGATTATGTTCGGATGGCATGAACCCTTTTGGCAATCTCAGCTCGCAGCATAGCACATGGCCAGTAGTTTTAGTGGTTTATAATTGCCTCCTTGGTTGTGCATGAAACGCAAGTACATGATGTTGTCGCTTCTTATATCGGGGCCCAAACAACCTGGAAATGACATAGATGTATACCTTCAGCCGCTTGTTGAAGATTTACAGAAGATGTGGAACGAAGGAGTGTTAGTATTTGATGCGTATGCTAATGAGATGTTCACTCTGCGTGCCATGCTTTTTTGTACTATGAACGATTATCCAGCTTATGGGAACTTATCTGGGTATAAGACTAAAGGAAAACAACCTTGCCCGATTTGTTTAGATGACATGAAATCTACACACCTTAAGGGCTGCAAACATGTGTATATGCGCACACGAAGGCTCCTCAGCCGCGACCATCCCTATCGGTTTAAGAAGAAGGCATTCGATGGGACGGTTGAAGAAGAAGTTGCTCATAGACCATTAACTGGTACTGAAGTTTATAATCAGGTGAAGGGCATTGAAACAGTCTTTGGTAAACCTGCTAGTGAGGTTGATAGACCTACAGGATTATGGAAAAAACAGTCCATTTTTTGGAAACTCCCATATTGGAAAGATCTAAAGGTCAGACATTGTTTGGATGTCATGCACATAGAGAAGAATGTTTGTGAAGCTATTATCGCGACACTTATGAATATTCCGGGAAGACAAAAGATGTTAAGGCGTCACGACTTTACTTGGAAAAGAGGGGATTCGACCAGAGTTGTGGGCTCAGAAAAGGGACGGAAGAAAGAAAAGAGGGGAGGAAAGGGTTGATGATGATAAACACAGAAAAGTAAAAAGGTGGAGGATTCGGAGAAGAATTATTTGCCACCAGCTTGCTACACGATGTCGCGTGCAGAGAAAGGATTTTTTGCGAGTCATTGTATGGCATTAAGGTCCCTACTGGCTACTCATCGAATATGAAGCGCTTTGTTACCTTAAATGGTGAGTTGAAGTTATCGAGTATGAAATCGCACGATTGTCATGTCATGATGCAAGTATTCTTACCGATTGCAATTCGTGGGATACTTCCAAAGCATGTGAGGCACACCATTACAGAACTGTGTTCATTTTTTCATTCAATCTGCAGCAAAGTCCTAGACCCGTCGACCCTCGATTCCTTGCAGACTAGAGTAGTTGAAACTCTATGCAAATTTGAGATGTATTTCCCCCCTGCATTCTTTGACATTATGGTCCATCTCATTGTCCATCTAGTTCGAGAAATTAAGCTGTGTGGTCCAGTGTTTTTGAGGTGGTGCTATCCTTTTGAGAGATATATGGGAACTTTGAAAGATAAAGTTCGTAATCCTGCACAACCAGAAGGTAGTATAATTCAAGGGATTGTGGGTGAAGAGATCAGTAATTTTGTGGCTGAGTATTTTGCTAGTGTTGATCCTGTTGGACTTCCGACATCCCGACACGAGGGCAGACTTGAGGGCAAGGGTACAATTGGTTCAAAATTGATCACACCTTCCGTAGAAAAGCGTAAACAAGCTCACTTATTTGTATTGCATCACGTACCAGATGTCCATCCTTATTTAAGTGAACATATGGAGGAATTACGTGTTAGCAATCCTGGAAAAGGAGTGAGGGCATTGACGCAAATGCATAACAAGACTTTCATTGATTGGTTTCATAAACGAGTACTCAATGATTTGGATGAAAGTGTTCCTGAAACAGTCAAGTGGTTAGCATTTGGTCCTCGTGAAGCTGTACGCTCTTATGAGGGTTATGATATTAATGGGTATACTTTTTGGACTGAACGTCAAGATCTCAAGTCAAGATCGCAACAAAATAGTGGTGTTTCACTTGTGGCGTCGTCTACACAATATGCAAGCTCGAAAGATAAGTCGCCTGTACATGCTGAAAGCAACTACTATGGGCGAATACAAGAAATCTGGGAGCTGGACTACTGTACTTTTAATATTTGCCTCTTGTGTTGCACGTGGGTTGACAATAATCGCGTTGTGTAAGAAACGATGATCCTTGCGGTTTCACCCTTGTTGACCTTAGTCGTTTACGTGAAACTGAGGAGCCATTTGTAATTGCATCACAAGTGAAGCAAGTATTTTTTGTAACTGATCCTGCTGATCATAAGTGGTCAATTGTTGTACCTGGTAAAAGGAGTATCCTCGGTATTGGTGATGTTGATAATGAGGAAGAATATGATGCATTTGAGGACCTCCCCCCTTTACCTATCCTGAAATTCGTGTGGAAGATGATGTAAATATGTCGGAGAATTATATGCGTGTAGATCACACGGAAGGGATACATGTACTTGAGGATCCTAAGAAAAGGCGGAAGCTCAATGAATCATGAGACATAAACTCAGGTGTGTGTAATTTCTCCAATTTTTAGGCTTCAATTTCTTGTTGGTTGCATTTTGGGAACGAAAAGGCCATTTCCGGCCTATTTTGGCTATTTTGGCCTTTTCGCTCCCAAAATGTACTTATGAAGTGATTTAACCTCAAATTCTTTTTGAACATGATTATATGATGTATAATGTAACTAGTATGTAGATTTTTAGGCTTTAATTTCTTGTTGGTTGCATTTTGGGAACGAAAAGGCCATTTCCGGCCTATTTTGGCCTATTTTGGCCTTTTCGCTCCCAAAATGTACTTATGAAGTGATTTAACCTCAAATTCTTTTTGAACATGATTATATGATGTATAATGTAACTAGTATGTAGATTTTTAGGCTTTAATTTCTTGTTGGTTGCATTTTGGGAACGAAAAGGCCATTTCCGGCCAATTTCGGCCTATTTTGGCCTTTTCGCTACCCATGCCCAGCCCCCCCCCCCCTATGCCCACCCCCCACCCCCCCTTGCCCACCCTCCTCCCCCACTCTGCTGCCCATCCCCGTCCCCTATGCCCACCCCCCAAATCCCACCCTGTTGCACCCCTCCCCCCACCTGCTGCCTCCCCTTCCCCCACCCTGCTGCACCATGCTGCCCCCTTCCCCCTCCTGCCCCCCCTGCCCCCTTCCCCCCTGCAGACCCTGCACAACCCTGCCCCCCTTCCCCTGCAGACCCTGCACAACCCCCCCCCCCCCGCCCCCCCTTCCCCCACTCTGCCCCCCCTTCCCCCCTTGCCCCCTTCCCCTGCAGAACCTGCACACCCCCCCTCCTGCCCCCCCTTCCCCCTGCTGCCCCCCTTCCCCACCTGCTGCCCCCCTTTCCCCCCCTGCAGACCCCCCTTCCCCTGCGAACCTGCACAACCCCCTGCCCCCTTCCTGCTGCCCCCCCTTCCCCTGCGACCTGCACACACCCCCCTTCCCCCCTCCCCCTGCTGCCCCCCCCCTCCCCTGCCCCCCCTTCCCCCCTGCAGACCTGCCACCCCCCCCCCTGCAGACTGCACACCCCCCCTGCCCCCCCTTCCCCCCTGCTGCCCCCCTTTCCCCACTGCTGCCCCCTTCCCCCTGCAGACCTCACACCCCCCTGCCCCCCCCTCCCCCCTTCCCCCCCTGCAGACCTGCACACCCCCCCTGCAGCCCCCCTTCCCCCATCCCCCCTTCCCCCCCCCCTGCAGACCCCCCCTTCCCCCCCCCCCTCACTGCCCACCTTACCCCACCATACTAGTACATTTTTAATTTGCCAATTTTTTTTAATTAATTCGTATGTTTTTTTACCATTTCAGGGACATGGAGGATGTGCATACGGATACGAGTGCGGAACACACTACCGAGGATGAGTGTTTCGATCATAAAAAGGAACAACGGCAAATGGTTATGGCTCGCCGTGAAGAAAAAGGTATACAAACGTCAATTGCAAGTAAGAACTTGCAGACGAAAAAGAGGAAAGGAAGGGGACCTACAAAGTCACTAGGGAAACCCACCCTAATGACTTTGGAGTACGATCAATTGGGGCAACCTTGTGGAAAATGGCGTCAAAAGTATGCCATGCAAATTGGGATTTGCATGCATAAGCTCTCCATTCTCCACTCATGGAAAGAGGTCCCCGAGTCTTTGAAGAAGATGATTTGGGAAGATACTATGGTAAGATTCGCGTATAATTATTTAGAATTTTAACACTTTGGTTAAATATACTATGTAATATTGACTAATTTGTGAAATGCGTTCTTTGTAGAATCAATTCCATATTCCAAACGATGAAGCGAAGAAGAATTTGTTTCTATCCGCAGTTGCCCAAAGGTTCCGAGACTTAAGGCCAAGCTAGTGTCGGGGTGGATCACGAAGCGGAGAAAAGTCGGGGGAACAAAGAAGAAGAAAATCTACGACGGGGAAGCAACACCTTCTTCTGAGGCTTCACATGACACATCATTCGAGGATCCCTCCAAGCTTCCATATCAGATATGGAGGCATATCACAGCTGAGCAGTGGCATGCATTTGTTGCACAAAAAACAACTACCCCAGAAGTTGTTGTAAGAATTTTTTACTAGCTAAGATTTAATACTTCAGATCCAATATTATATAACACCATATCTAACCTTTGTTTATATTTGTGTGTTTCAGGCAATTCGTGAGCAAAATAGCGCGAATGCAAAATCTAGGAAGCACTACCACCATCTGGGTGCTCATTCGTATGGTCAGGCGAGAGAATCGTGGATGTATGACCATTACCCCACGATTGCGTCGACCACGACGCAATCGGGCACTAGCTCTACGACGACAGCTGCACAGCGGCAACCAGATAGAGTGCTCGATTGGTGGTGTTCCATGCATGGGGTTGATGCAAAGGGACAGAAGAGTCATACCTGATCCCGGAACAAAACAGATAGCTAATGCCATTGTAAGTACATATTATAAGTTATTGATAAGGTTTACATAATAATATAACTTCTGCGCTCACGAGTATTTCTCTCTTATCATTTATGCAGATTGGCTTGAAGGAAAAGGAGGCAGCTGGTGAGTTCACTCCTAGAGGACAAGTTGATGCCTTACACGAGACTCTAGGACGGGACCAGTATGGACGTGTGAGGGGCGTAGGAGGTGTCCGCCTCGGGGTGAGAAAGGTGTATGGTGATCAATACACCTCTACGTCCAGATCCACTACCTCCAGTGTCAATTCATCACCTTCCATAGATGTGGAGGCTATGAAAGCCGAACTTCGGGAGGAGCTCAGAGCGGAGATGACTCAGAATTTCAACGCCATTTTGGCGCAGATGGGCTTACCGACTTTTGGTGCTTTCACGCAGGGCAATGTTCCTATGCAGCCTGTTCCTACGCAGCCTGTTCCTACGCAGCCTCGTCCACAACCGGAGTTAACGGTAATTGTTTAATATCACAACTATTGTTCTTAAATATGTTGTTTCATAGACTAACCTTGAATAGAGTTTTTTTTTAAAGGAAGAGACACCATGTGAGCTATGTAATCAAGGAGATGGTCATGGTAGATTCATTATCGTGGCTTATGGATCTGTACAGCCCCCTAGGGACCGGCCACTATTGCACAACCAGCCAGTAGCTGATATTCACTATGTGGTCAGCGTTGAAGACATTGTGCCCGGTTTCGAAGCATTTCCTCTTCCGCTGCCGAATGCAGGAGTTGGTCTACAGTTATTGTCTGATTCCATTGGCAGTTATATTCTATGGCCGCGTGCATTGGTGCGGTTAGCATATCAGGTACAATCTCTAACATAAGTTATATATATAGTTTTCTTTTATAGTTCCTATATATGATTGTCAGTAATATCTTTTAATTTAACTAATTACTAGGGTTCGGGGAAGGCCGACAGGAAGGGAAAGAAGGTAGCTTCACCTCAGGGAGGCCGACGTGCCCAAGTGGGAACGAATTCTTCGGCAAAGTATCCACTCATTACGGATATGGAGGTGGTGCAACGCCTTACTAAACCGTGCTTCTGGCTACATGAGTGCATTAGCGATGCAGCCGATGAAGCAATGATTGAGATTAAGTTGTCGCACCACCAATTCCACTACATTGATGAGGAAACATCGACCTTCATTTCTAAGGATGATATTAAAGAATTCTTACTTGGGGGAGTTGAATGTTTCCATGATACAAACATTCATGAGGTAATACTTTATTAATTAAGTAGTATTCAATCCAACTAATAATAACTTCCATAATAAGTAAGTTTTATTTTTATCAATATGAATTCTCAGGCTATTATACAATGATGTGAGGCGATCTAGTCAGCCAATCTTTGGTTGGTTATGTCCAAGCTTTGTACGAGATGACAGTTGCGTACAAAACGAAAAAGAGGTGAAAGTATATCTCAAGGATTCTTTGAAGCATGTTCTCGTCTTGGATATAAGATCGTTCTTCTTCCTTACATTGAATCGTATGCTTCTTAAACTGACTTTTTAATTAATTAAATTGACCTATTAGTTGTTCTACGATAACAATAACATTATTTTTATTGTTGTAGGAACCATTGGACACTCATTGCAATATGTGTGTCAAGTAACGAAGTCTACCACTTTGATTCTTTGCGTAAAGGAACAATACGGTCCTTACTAGTCAAATCATTGTTAAATAGGTAGCCTAATCGAAACTATATATGCACACTTAGCTTATTAAATATTAAATGTACATCTAATCTTATAATAATGTGTATTGATGTAGTGTGATGAAGAAGATTACTTCATCTGGACTTCGACAAGGAAAAGCTCCTGTTTGGTATTTAGTCGAGGTAACATGTAATATTTTTTGCATCCTTTTATACAAACACATAATACACATATAACATGTCATTTATTGCATCTTTGGTGAATTTTAGTGTCCGGTACAAGAAGGTGGACTTGCGTGTGGGTATTACGTCATGAGGTTCATGCCTCGATATCGTCAACTATTGCAAAGATGTTGTTGATCTTCGAAAGGTATGTAACTTTTAGGTTTCCAATTGTGTTGTTTTTGTATTTCCGGCCTATTTTAGCCTTTTCGCTCCCAAAATGTAGTTATGATGTGATTTAACCTCAAATTCTCTTTGAACATGATTATATGAGGCATATTATAACTAGTATGTAGATTCTTAGGCTTTAATTTGTTGTTGGTTGCATTTCGGGAACGAAAAGGCCAATTCCGGCCTATTTTGGCCTTTTCGCTCCCAAAATGTATTTATGAAGTGATTTAACCTCAAATTCTCTTTGAACATGATTATATGAGGCATATTATAACTAGTATGTAGATTCTTAGGCTTTAATTTCTTGTTGGTTGCATTTCGGGAACGAAAAGGCCATTTCCGGCCTATTTTGGCCTATTTTGGCCTTTTCGCTCCCAAAATGTATTTATGAAGTGATTTAACCTCAAATTCTCTTTGAACATGATTATATGAGGCATATTATAACTAGTATGTAGATTCTTAGGCTTTAATTTCTTGTTGGTTGCATTTCGGGAACGTTTCCGGACTATTTTGGCCTATTTTGGCTTTTCGCTCCAAAATGTATTATGAAGTGATTTAACCTCAAATTCTCTTTGAACATGATTATATGAGGCATATTATAACTAGTATGTAGATTCTTAGGCTTTAATTTCTTGTTTGTTGCATTTCGGGAACGAAAAGGCCATTTCCGGCCTATTTCGGCCTATTTTGGCCTTTTCAAAATGTATTTATGAAGTGATTTAACCCCAAATTCTCTTTGAACATGATTATATGAGATATATTATAACTAGTGTGTAGACTTTTAGGCTTTAATTTCTTGTTGGTTGCATTTCGGGAACGAAAAGGCCATTTCCGGCCTATTTTGGCCTATTTTGGCCTTTTCGCTCCCAAAATGTAGTTATGAAGTGATTTAACCTCAAATTCTCTTTGAACATGATTATATGAGATATATTATAACTAGTGTGTAGACTTTTAGGCTTGCATTTGATTTTGATTCCATTTCGGGAAGATATATGTCATTTTTAGAAGTACTAACTACGGTAAAATGATTGACTTTTTGTATATGTTTATTCCTTGGTTGTTTTGCAAGGTTTATGCTAGTTCCATACCACGTTTGAGGAACTTCACCAAAGAAGAAATTGACGAAGTTCGGGATAAGTTGGCGTCCACATTACCGATGATTGCATAGGATGAGATTTTCGCTCCAACAATGTACTAGCTAGTTTCTATCACCTATGTACACTTTTTACATTATTTTAATATATATTTGAAGTTAATTATTACCTTTCTCCACTTGTCATATATTATCGTATTGCAATTTGCATTTTTTTTCTTGTCCAAGAGAGGTTATGGGTGGGGGTGGGGCTGGTGTGTGGGTGCAGGCTGTGCTGCTGGTATGTGCAGGCTATGTGCAAGCAAAAAAAAAAAAAAATTATAAAGTGAAGGGCTGCGCTAGTTTAAACTAGCGCAGCCCTTCTTACTTGAAGGGCTGCGCTAGTTTAAACTAGCGCAGCCCTTCTAGCAAGAAGGGCTGCGCTAGACCTTCACTAGCGCAGCCCTTCTTCTTAGAAGGGCTGCCCTTCTAAACAAAGAAGGGCTGCGCTTGTGAAGGAGGCGCAGCCCTTCTAGTTAGAAGGGCTGCGCTTTTTTCAAACAGGCGCAGCCCTTATAGCTGGGAAGGGCTGCGCTTTTTTGAAAAAAGCGCAGCCCTTCTAACTAGAAGGGCTGCGCTTTTCTAGCGCAGCCCTACTTGAATACTGAAGGGCTGCGATGGAAAGGGCTGCCCTCAAAAAGCGCAGCCCTACATGCCATTTTCAGCGCAGCCCTACTGCTTTTTTCCACTAGTGCACCCAGGTGGTGATAAGTTGTAAAAGGACATGAAGCAAACGTTCTGGTGGCCAAACATGAAGCGAGAGGTAGCAAAGTTCGTGTCTAAGTGTCTCACATGCCAAAAGGTCAAGTTTGAGCACAAGAGGCCGCAAGGGAAGGTTCAGCCTCTAGATATTCCGAGTTGGAAATGGGATTCTATATCGATGGATTTTATGTCTGCATTACCAAGGACTAAGGCTGGAAATGATACAATTTGGGTAGTGTTAGATTGTTTAACTAAATCTACAACTTCCATACCTACGAAGAATACTTGGTCGATGGATAATTGGCTAAAAGCATATGTGAAGAGGGTGGTGAAATATCACGATGTGCCTAAGGACATTATTCCGATCGTAATTCACGGTTCTTGTCAAACTTTTGGCAGAGTTTGCAGAAGACTTTTGGTACTAATTTGTTAATGAGTACAGCTTGTCATCCGGCTAGAAATTGGCAAACAGAACGAATGATTCAGACTTTAGAAGATATGTTGCGATCTTGTGATATGAAGCGGAAATTAATGTCGCACAAAAAAGCAATGAAAACCCTAATTGAGGGCATTAAAGTCCAATGAATTAAAAAAGGCCTCTACTTAAACTTTTCAAACTCAAATATAAAAGATTTTTATATAGGGTACTCCTAAGGTTAGGGCCGACCAATGGCATGTGCAAACAAAATATCAGCACGTGTCCTCGAAATTTCAAGGGCCCAAATATTAAAGCCCAACCTTTTACAAAAAAAGCGTTCTTTCTCCCAACTGATACATACAACGACATTTTCTTCCCCTCTCTAACTTCCCATAATTTTTCGGTCCATATCATTGGCAACAATAACTCACGCAATTCTCCAAAATTTGTTATCTTTTAAAAATCTTTCATATTTTTAATTTCTCAATTTCTACTAACAACTTTCCAAAATTTTCTCACTCATTCTCTATCAATGGTTATGAAGAATATGGAAAAATCAATTATGATTTCTCAATTAGATCTTCAATTAACGGCTAATTTTTTTTAATCTTTATATATATAGATTTCAATCTAAATGATATATACGACTTTACACAATATAACAACAAGCACAAAAACAGTCATTTGGTGTAATCAAGTATACCTTAAGTAGTACAGAAACTCAAACATATTGAGAAACTTTAACTTATGCATGCAACATACACAAGAATATAATAATATGTTTAACGTGTAACTTTCCGCCTTTCCGGCAAGTTAGTAACAAATTATAAATACCATTATTGTTGTAATACTAATTATTATAAACAATTAATAAGTCATAATCATGCAACACAATCGGTAGTTGATCAAGAATTTTGTGGATAGTGGATCATCATCGTCCACTGATAAAATATTAGCATGAATTAAAAAAACTTCTTAAAATGTTTCATTTCAAAATTAATATTTCGATTTTCATTAACCACATCCATTAAATATTTAGTATCACAAGTTTAACCATATCGATAAAAAAGATCCTAATTTTTTCGAGCGAAATTCAGTAGTATAAATTACCTTTTAGCAAATAAATAATCAAAACTCATAATTCCAAAAATGAAAACAATAACAAAAGTCAAATGAGAGAACCCTTGAAAACTATTGTGGAAAAGAGTATCCACGTTATTCTAATGCTCTTTAGAGATGCTGGACCTAAGTACAAATTCAGCCAAAAAGGTGGGTTAGTACATCCTTTTATTCAGAAGGTTGTACTTCCAGCCATATGCCTTTTGGACCATGTATTACAACAGGTGAAGGATACGTGTATAGACTAGATGAAGCCACGTGTCCTTTTTAGGGCCATTGATCTCTAGGCTACAACAATAGTAATAATAATAATAATATCAATGATAAAATAATCGTAATGGTAATAATAATAATAATATTTTATTATCGGAGAAATAAATTAGGAACTGAACAAAACTAATTGGAACCGAGGCTTCGTTTGGTTGGATGTAAATTTTTTTCAATGTAGAACATTTTACATGGAAAATCCAATTGTGAAGCTAATTTTCTTTTGTTTGGTTCAATCTAAAAAAAGTTATGGAAATGAGAAAAATAGGAGGGGAAGGAAGAGGATGGATAAGAGGAGAGTAAAAGGTTACTAAAGAGAAGGGAGAAATATGTGTTTTCGGTTCTCTTTGAAAGCAAAATAATTTCCACCTATAGCTACTTTAATAGAAAACTTGTTTACACCCCTTAGCCTACCAAACAACGGAAAATGAGAGGTAAAAGAAAACTAATTTTCATTGAAAATATTTTACACCGTACCAAACGGAACATGAATCCAACCAATTGTAATTGAACTGGAAATAAATTGAAGAGAACATGCTTATTTATATGATAATGGGGGTGTTTGGGGGAAGGAGTTTTGGGGAGAGTTTATAGTTTTGGGGAGAGTTTAGAGTTTTGACCAGTAAAAACTCTAATTTGGGTGTTTGGTGAGAGAGAGGATTAAAGAGAGTTTTGCACCAAAAACACTGATCAAAACTCTCTTTTGGAAAAGCTGGGTAGAGGAGTTTTTTCATGAGAGTTTTGGAGAGAGAAAAAACAAATGACTATTTTGTCCATATAATTAAAACTAAAATTTATTTTTTTAAAAAATATATGTCCATAAATGTCATTTGACATGCTCTAAAAAGTACAAAACTCTATACAATCAGCTAAGTGTTACCACCAAACACCTTTACCCAACAATTATTTAAATCAGCAGTCAAATCCTCTTAACAAAAAATTAATCATCTAAACTCTAAACTTTAAACTTTAAACTCTAAATCTTAATCACCAAACAACACCAATATTTAGAGTCCTAACTCCTAACAGATCCTCAATGTATAATAAGCTGTTATAAACTCGTGAATTTATGTTATATTTTCGAGTGTTTTGCATAATAAAAATCTTAAACTATAGGCGAGTAACACTCCAAAAGACGCTCAGGTGAAGGTGACGGTGCCGGTGCAGGTGCAGGTGCAGGTGCAGGTGCAGGTGCCGGTGCCCAACTCATACGCAAATTCAATTCCTTTAGAACCACTCGAACCTCTCATAAGTCATACGCAAATTCGTCACTCATACGCTAATTGCCTAATTCCAAAGCTCGAATTGCAGAAGCTCGTTCCAGGTTCTTGTTTTGTTCCTTATATGAATCTACTTGTTTTGTTGCGGGGATTTTGGTGTGGAATTGCGATTTTTAAGATCTACTTCATGTGATTATTCATGCGATTGGTTTTATGCGGTTGTTATTGTTTGTTTCATGAATTCAACCTATTTTTTCTTTATCTCATATATGTTATTTCATGTTTTTAGAGATGGATAATTTACATGTTATAAACTTATGATTCCAATGAATTTCTGGTATAACTTCTTAATTCATGTTTGTTTGTTTGTTTCATGGAACTAAATAGTAAGAAAATTTATGTCACAATTTGTAGATGCGCATATTTGTGTTCACTTGTTCTTGTTTAATTTCATCAGATCAATTTTTCAAGTGTTGTGGCTGGAAATCAGAAATGAATGACCTGTCATCCTTGGGCCCAGGGCGGCCGCCCCGCCTGCCCTGGCTCAGGGACGGGCCTGGTAGTAGGGTTATCTCTGTGCTTTTATTTTACCCACATTTACAATGATATTGCAGAAATGAGATGGTTCATTATCAACATTGATGTATCTTGCGAGATTACATCTTTATAGAGAAAAATGGCGATTAAACACCAAAAAGGGGATGTGATTGTTTGTGTGGGTTCCAAGTCCAATGAAAGAGGTGATGGTGTCCCTGTTCGAGTCGCTCGCAGGGCTAAGAGGTTTGGTTGGATTAGTCGACAGAGACTCTCGGTTTTGTTGTTGCTAATTGGAGCTATATTCTTCATATGCATGACATTTTTCAGTGTTAAAGTGCATTTCCATGGTAAGCATATACAATATGATTTCCATCATTATGTTTTTCGAATGATGTTTTTACACAAGCATCTATTTGCACACCGTGCTATATTATTGTTGGACAAAGTCTTGTGTTTGCTTTGCTAATGAAACAGACAAACAGTTCAATTTTTACTGCTAGCCATTAGTATACGGAGTATTTGGAGTATGTGATTACGCCCCTATATTAAAGTTCTGCATTTACCAACTCTTTTAATGCTTGCCATCAGTATATCTGTCATTGGGTAATGTCCTTTTTTCTTGTTGATTGCCACCTTTTCCCATATTCTTGTTTTAAACTTTGATGTACCTGTGGATCGAATTAGAGATTCTTATGCATAGATAATTCTAAATATCACTGTATTTGAGAATTGCATGAGTAAGAGTATTGAGTGTTATTTATGATCACACGTTATCATTTCTTAAAAGCTCTTCTCTTTGTATATCCTTTCGAGGCTTTCATCCTTCAATGCTCGAAAGATAACTCTTGATGAAGGTATGCATATTTGTAGGTGAGAATGAAGATGGCATGTCGTCTTTCTTCAGTGTGCGGAAAAGAGGCCTCGAGAGCAATATTACCAAAAAGAAAAGATCTTCAAAACGTAAGAATTTTTCTTGTTTTTATCTATTGATTTGCTTTCTGGTTTAGCAAGAGTTGATTGTTAACAAGAGAACACAACTTGAGCTAGATTTTGGGTTTGATTATTTAGTGAGCCTACCTTAAGCAAGGGGGTGTTCAACAGATTTATCTTCATGAGCTAATTAGTTTATGATCTCGTTATAGATGCATAGAGTCCGAGGAAGATATATTACTTATGAGCTAGTGTGGTTCACCTTTCTGTTCTTTTGCTTACTTCATGAAACATGTAAATCAGGTTCAGTAAATGAAATTCAAGTAAGATAAAAAAAAAGGTCATGATCATTATCTCCTTTTAGAAAATTTACAACTCCATGAATAATAATAGTGATAAAGTAATGATACTAATAATGTATTGCTCCTATACATAATGATGTTGTTTTTATTACTACTACTATTGCTACTGCTGCTACTACTACTAGTAGTACTAAGTATGTCAACTTTTATCCTTATCTCGGGGGAGTAAGTATAGGGTGATGACAATCCTCGGCATAATGGCAAAAGAAGATGGGCTCCTGCCATTTTTTTTAAAATTTATGAAAGAGAAATTTCATTAATTGAAGGCCAAACGACATCTACAATAGGTATCAAAGAAAAACAAGATATAACTAAACAATATCAAATCAACTTCGTCTTCGATGAAACTACAATAGACCAAATCGAATATTGCGGTGCAGATCCCTTGTATTTGTTGTCTCAAGCAACTATTAATGGAACCGTCTCTCATTTTGACATAATTTGGAGCAGATAATTCTCGATATATCCATATTGACCGCATCCAAGCTTCCAATATCTTCATGCTGATAGTTTTGAACTTCAACCGATGAGAACAATTTTCCATACCTACAAATAAACAAACTAGACTCACAACTTCCATAGGGAAGAAGGAGACCTCCACAACAAAGAAGACTAGACTTCCCACAGCACGCTACAAGAAACTCTCATGAAGAGAGACTAACTTATTCAACAAAATAAAAAGACAAACTAGAAAGTGGAAACAAGAGAGGAAAAGGGGCTTACCATGGATGAGATCATCAATGGCAACGCCAAACTGATGAAGGGAAAAGGGAAAAAAGGGAGGGCTAGAGAGAAAAACTAGGATTAGGGTTCAGATTTTTTTTAAGGCTCTAGGTTGTTAGAACTATTATAATGTTTCTTATTACAACATTACTAGAAATGACAACAACTGTAGATAACCATAATGTTTTCTTCTTTGATCATTAGATAACAACAACAATAGCAACAATAGTAATATGAATTAAAATATTTTTTAAATAAAATCGTGAGGTATCAAAGTATGAAAGAGGAAAAAAGTTTGCCAAATAATAAAGCAACAGTGAGTAGAACTTAGAAAATGGGATGTAAATGGGAAGCGAAGAGAAATTAGGAAACTGGCGGGAGTATAGCATAATTTATATATCATAACTTTAGTTATTAATAATAAAGATTATTATTATCAAGAAATCATGTCAACAATTTCAGAAAAATAAATGTTGTTTGAAGAATTTGATTAACATATAAAAGTAACAAGCTTAAGATGAACAATTGTCAAATTTCTGTTCTAAAAATCCTAGAAGTTCACTGGTTTTGTTCTAAAAGAAAAATATAGAACATGTAGAAAGTGATGGAGGGACTAGGCAGTATAATTTACTCAACAAGTTGATAAAGACATTTTGAATGATCCACTTATTTGAACTATCACTTGTGAATTTATTGGCTTAGGTTTCAACTAAGCTTGATTTTGTAAAGTCATCTTCCTGGTGTGGCTCATTCATACATATAGTTTTATGTTGAAAAAGATTTTTGCAGATTATATATGAGGGGCTCTCCTAGATTTTTTGCTCTTTGTAGGACTCACAAAATTTTAGGGCAACTGATGGTGAACTGGATTACGAGAGCCTTTTGGGTAGCCTGGTGTTAGTTATCATCAAGTTTCTCATTTATTACAAATGTTACTCTGGCCTTTGATTTATTCTTATACTCGAAGATCTTGCTTAAGAATCTGCACAAAGTGATATTTTAGATCATGTCATAGAAGTGTAATATCTTCGGATGCTGCATTTATGCAATTTGCTTTAAAGCGTTCTTTTTGGTGATTGGTTGTGTTATATTGAGAAAGGCGAAGATTGTGAAGGTAGTGCATTTTGTTAGTTTTTTCTTAAGATACTCGATGGGTTTTTGGAACTCAAGCTTTATCTGAGATAATTAAGTTAAACCAAAGGAACACTAATGATGATAAAAAGGTTATAGGCAGCCCCTAGAGTGACTTGAAAAGGGTGGGTTATAGATTAGCTTACTCACATCCAAACCTTCACACACTCCAATTTCAGGAATAAAAAAAGAGGTCTAAGTAAAGTAAGTTCACATAAAATTACTTCCTCCGTTCCATAATAAGTGAAACACTTACTATTTTAGAACGTTTCAAAATAAGTGAAACACACCATGAATGGATAAAAGAAAGTGACAAAATGACAAGAGTGCCCATCACAAACTTGTGTGGTTTGCTTTTCTCTTTCCTCCTTTTGATAATAAAAAGGGTATTTTCTGACTTTTTGGCTTTTGAAAGTGATGTTTATTAAATCTTGTACCCAATCCCTATGTTTCACTTATTATGGAACGAAGGAAGTATATAAGATTCAATAAGTCCAAATAAACTCCCATAAGTTCAAATAAGTTCCTAAAAGCGCTACCCAAGTTTAGTTCAGAACTACAATAAGTATTAAGCGCGAAAGTGGTGATTATGCCCCCTAAGTTTGCGTAAAAGTGAGATTAGGCCCCTCAAGTTTCACTTGTGGTGATCAACTCCCATAACTTTACCCGATTGTGAGATTACACACTTATTATAATATTCAGCCATTTTCTCTTTAGTAAATAATTTTTTTTAATACTAAGATATTAGATTATACAACTTATTCTTCCTGGCAAGGCTATGAGGAAGATGAGAATGATTGCATAGTGATAGGGTCTAATCTGAAGTTGTTTTTTTATTTATTTATGTATGTATATACTTAATATGTATAATTTGTGTATTTAAGATATTTCATATCATCATAAAGGATTTTTGAATTTTTTACCCTGGTATTTTTCCTTAAAAAAACATTTGTGAAGAAAAAAATGGTTATATATACTAATAAGTGTGTAATCTCACATTTGGGTAAAGTTGTGGGGGTTACTCACCACAAGTGAAACTTAAGGGGTCTAATTTCACTTTTGAGCAAACCTAAGGGGCCTAATCATCACTTAGCCCTACGACGCTGCTAGCTAAACACACTTAAGATTCACTAATCACAATCAACGCTTAATAAGCCTCGAATGAAATATAGCCTATAAAACGATCCTGGACCTGTGGGTTATTGGCCCACAAAACAAAATCGTTAAAAAAAACACAATTATCTCGACTAGATTCCCAAATATTATATACAACAAAATATAAATAACTAATTCTCAAATCAACAATCTAGATACAAACTCAATCTTTAATCTACGACAACATCATAATCTTGCTTCACTTCCGTTCTCGAGCTCTTGATACCAAACCTGCAACTTCAGAGAAGAAATACAAAACAAACAAAATTCCAAAATGAGTGGAAAACTCGTAACCTTTACTTCAGCCCGTTATAAACATTTTATTTCTCAAAATCATTTTCATCTCGTAACCACGCTGGCATAGCTCACTGTCTTAAACAAATCAGTGACAAGTACAGGCTTCGGACAACGATAAACGCTAAACGCTAAACGCTGCCTCCAAGCTTCGCTATAGAGTCCAGCAATACTACCCCAAAAGTTCGCAATGGAGCGTAGCCGACCGTATAACCATCCTTCACTCATACCTTGCCCACTTACTATTTTCAGTTCATAAACTAAGCCAAAACTAAGCCAGGAAAAATTTGCATATTCATAATCAATTAATGACATTTCATCATCACATTCATATCTATGGCCATAGTATAAACTTATTTATCAAAAACAGAACATAGAGATCCACACACACAAGGGCATGAGTAAAAGATTTTACTGAATATAAAAGTTACCTGAAATGCAATCCAATTCCACCAACATAATTTCCTTCATAATCCCGAATGATACTTCATACCGAAATCATCCTCCAAGAATCACCTCACAATTATAACGATAATCAATAATCAATCTTAACTAATCTAATTAACTAGAAAGTGAAACCATAACTAGTTCCCAATTTACAAGTTATTAACCTTTAACATTCTAATTCTATAATCCTTAATTTATAATGAGAATTCTAATTATAGAACCAAACTAACTAACCTTAACTCACAACTTTCACCTAAATTAAGAACAACAACAAACCAATAACTGTGGCACATCACCACCACCACAACAATCCAAACACCAACAATATTATAACACCAACACCACCACTAACAATAATAACAACAGTACCACAGTACCACAACAACAAAACAACATAATAGCAGCAACCATAATGACAACGCAACAACAACTAGGACAACATCACAAACAACATCAACCACCACAACAACAACCACCACAACCTCTCTCAATTAAACTAATACTCCATAATTAAACTCTTAATCATAATCTAAATATAAATTAGGCTTGAATCACTAATCAAGAATTTTGAAATTTAAAGAAAACTAGATAAGAGGTGTGTACCTCTGCTCTACTTGAGCACGGATGAAAAACAAAGCATAAGAGGGGAGCTGAGCTCCGACGATGCCAGCGGCAAAGGACATTAACAACAGTACCGTGGCAGCAGAACACGAACAGAGGAAGAAGAACAAGACCAGCAACAAGACAAACGAGGAGAGAGAAAATGTGAGCAGGGATCCATAGTGATGCATCGTAGAAGGACACAAAAGATGGTGGTGGCTGCACCACCACCAAGCCGAACAAGAACTAGGGAAGGGCGAAAAACATATTGGCGGCACCACAACAACATCGGCACAACGGCAGCGTGAACAGAGGGGAAGGAAAACTCTGGTGAGGGAGGCACATCTGGCGAAGGACAGAGAATGGATTGGGGTTTCACGGGGTTTTCGGGTTTCCTTTTCACGGGGGTTGGGGTTTCCTTCTTTTGGGTGTGAGAAATATGAGGAGAGAGAAATGAAGGAGTTTGGGTTTTGGATTCATTAAACCGACAAAATAACAAGGGGGGGGGGGTGTTTTGGTTACTTATTTGAGTGACAATGAAGGGGAAATTTATGGGTTATCTTCCAAAAACAACCGACAACATTAAAGGATGGGAACCCGACTTCGGTTTTCTATTTAGGACGAATACCGCTCAACTAATTGCATAAACCCAAAATATAAAATAATAATAACAATAATAATCTCATAATAAAAATAAATAAATACATAACCAACACGTCAATATAATTCAACTCCAACTCAATAAAATAAGAATTTTCGAAATATAATTAACTTAATAAATATATTTAGCTTTTAAATAAACGCTCTTTAAAACAGGGCTATTACATACTTCCACCCTTAAAATAAGTTTCGTCCTCGAACTTCAAAACATAAACTCATATATCCATATATCAAGCACTACAACCTCCGATAGCCCTTACTAAATTTCTATGAAAAAGTTCTCAATATTCCCAACAAATAGATTTCGAATTCCATACTCTTATTCCCAAAGTTTTACACAAATCTAGACTCTTATTCTATAGCTCAAAACTTGAACTCTAATTACCCAAGTAATAACAAATACACTTTCCCAACGATCTTTTACCCTCGCTAGGTAGCCAACTAGGCATACGGTCGCAATACCATTCCACAATCGCCTTCATATTCTCATGAGTCGGGATCAACCATCACTCCCTCTTTTGAAATTACATGCCCTAAGAATGACACTTCAGATAACCAAAAATTACACTTACTCAACTTAGCATATAACTTCTTTTCTCTCAGTATATTTAATACTATCCGTAAATGATCCTCGTGGTCTCTTTTATTCTTCGAATACACTAGTATATCATCAATAAAGACCACTACGAATTGATCTAAATAATCCTTAAATGCTGCTGGGGCATTTGTTAACCCAAAAGGCATTACCACAAATTCATAATGACCATATCTTGTTCTAAACGCTGTTTTAGGAATATCTTCATCAACAATCCTCATTTGATGGTATCCTGATCTCAATCTTGGAGAAAACCTAACACCTTTTAACTGGTCAAACAAATCATCTATTCTAGGAAGAGGATACCTATTCTTCACTGTAATTTTATTAATCTCCCTGTAATCTATACACAGTCTCATTGTTCCATCCTTCTTCCTAACAAATAACACACGGGATCCCCATGGAGATACACTTGGTCTAATGTATCCTTTCTGCAACAGCTCCTCTAGTTGTTTCTTTAATTCAACCATCTCTGCAGGGGCCATACGATATGGACTTCTGGAAATAGGCGTAGCTCCTGGCACTAGATCGATGTGAAAGTTCACTACACGTCTTCCAGGTAAATTCTTCCGGGAATACATCTGGGAACTCCCTTACTATCGGAATTTCTTCTACTTTTAAGGGACTTTCGGTTGTGTCAATTACATGGCACAAGTAAGCATTTCTCCCTCTTCTTATCTCCTTAGCAATCTTCATCATGTAAACAATTTTCACTCTCGATTTCTTCATAACTTCGTGATACACGATTTTACCACCTTGTGGAGTTTTTAACTGGATCGTCAGTGCTTCACATTCAATTACAACTTCATATTTACTAAGCCTGTCCATTCCCCAAATTACATCATAATACCCTAAATCAAATTGTACTAAGTCGGCCATCAATTCATTACCCGTGATACTTATGCAACATTCTTTACATAAATTCTCACACTTGACTCGTAAACCGTCAGGAAGGTTGCTAAGTCTATTTTTGACTGTTTTGGGGTTGGATTCAATCTTTTAAGCAACGAGGGGATATAAAGGAGTTGGATGCTCCAGAATCAAAAAGAACATATGCAGGTACATAATTCACAAGAAACGTTTCGGAGATTACATTACCTCCATCTTTAATAAGTTCGGCCTCCTCGTTTCCATAAGCATCCAAATTATCATTTCCGACAAACTCGGGTTGTGCCTCTCCTTCAGTGCCTATGGCATACATCCTTCCAGCTACCTTCCCTGGATTCGCATATGATCCTCTTTGATTATTGCGATTAAAAGTCGATCCTCCTTGGTTCCCTTTCGCATTACTCATTCCAAATCTGGTAGGTCCAGTTTGTGTTCTTACATATCCAGCTTCCTTCATATTCTTCTTAGCCGTTTCCGGGCAGTCTTTAGCAATGTGCCCAGGATTCTTACATTCAAAACATATAGACTTTCCTTCACAGGTCCTTCCAAAATGCATCCTTCCACATTGAAAACATCCTCGATTTTTAGGTTGAGTATGCTGTTGAAAGTTTGGTGCACGTACAACCGGTTGAACAACTCGAAGCTTCTTACTTTTCTCTTCTTCCTCGCTCCTAACATTCCTTCTTTTGCTTATTTCTTTTTTTCTTTCTCACTAATTCTTTCTTGCTCCAATCCTTTATCATATAATTCTCGGAAATTGATACAATGTCCAACTCTCTTCTAATAAATAAATTCAATCCTTCGAAATACCATGTCACCTTAAACTTTTCCGACTTCACTAAGTCAGGTGCAAATCGGGATAGCTTTGACAAACTTCGCCGTATATTCCACTATCGACATCTTACCCTGACGTAAGGTAAGGAATTCACACTCCTTCTTTGTCTGAAGTGGCTGGAGGATAAAACCTTTCCCGTAATTTCTCAAGGAACTTATCCCAAGTAAAATCAGGTCGTTGAACAATATTTTTCACAGTCTTCCACCACATATCTGCTTGTCCATCTAAATAGAATGATGCTAACTTCACTCTTAAATTTGTTGGACAATTCACCATATCCAGGAGTTTTTCCATATAAGCGATCCAATCCTCGAACTTTACTGGATCAGGTTCCCCATCATAAGTCCTAGGATTGTGTGATGCTAACCTTTTATAAAACTTTCCCTCACCATCTGCATCCATATTTGTATGGTTATTCTCCAAAAGATTTAACAATCGGGTATTCATGTTTTCTAACTAGTTAGTTCTAGCCTCCATTTGGTGAATTGAGTCACCAGATCCTGATGATGAAGCACGACCTCTAGTTCCTACCATCCTAATTAAAGAGAATGAAATACTATTACCTTCCCACTTAATGCATTAAGCACATAACATAAAAATAAAGTAAAAAACAACACATACACACCAAAATTTGCTCTTATATAAAAGCATATAGTTTCAGCTTATACAACCATATCCGAGTAATCAATATTACTAGTTACATATATATATATACTATTTACATTAGTTAATACTACTATATTCTAACATATATACACGGCTCATAGGCCCAAAAGTTGGTACACCTATATACATCCTAACATCATATACCCAAAAAGATGTCACCCTATACTATACCAACTATAATGTTACCCCAAAAAGATCATCTTCACTTCAAGTTCTCTCCAATGATCTAATCTATTTGAAAGGGATCTCGTACATAACCACTATCACTACTACTCCCCGATTCTATTTTTCATGGCTTGTAATCTGAATCATAACTTGAGCTACTTTCATAAGAGATACTACTTTCATCTTCTTCCGTATCCTGGTCTTCTATTCCCTCATTTCCTATCTCGGCTTTTTTTTATTTCCATCTCGGGATCCTCTTCTTCAATTTCTTCACTGTCAGAACTAATATTGATATACTCGATTTCCTTATTACCTTTCTCAGGCTGATTAACTTCTTCAGTTCTACTTTCCTTTATCCTGTTGGGACATGCTTCATCCTCAACCTTCCTCTTTTTAGGAGGTATTTCCTTATTCTTGTTACCACCATCCACTTTAGCATTTTCCCAATCCATTTGAGCTTCTAATTCTTTGATTTTCGTAGTCTTATACTCTTCATATGTTATGATAGCTCCTTCTTTTCTTCCCTTACGATCCACTTCTTGAATCCTCCTATAAACTTCCTCGACTGTGACATTCCATTGTATAAGCTTCTTGTTTATTGTGGCATAGTCAATTTCTGACCCCCTCAATTCTCTATCAGGAATATAATAGTCTAATATCGTCCAATATTCTTGCATAAGATCTCTGTATGGATAATTCAAAGGCAAAGTCTTTACTAATGTATAAGCTTGTTGAAAGTAATCTTTAGCATTTTATATATTCAGGGGAAGCTATAGGAGTAGTTAATCAATTGGATTAAGGAGTTTCGTTGCCTTAAGCATCTTTAGTGAAGGTACACACTTAGTTTGGTTTTAACCTAGAGATTTCCATACCTATAGTTAAGTGGTATCCGAGCTAAATTAAGACATTAGAATGTATAAGTATGACTATTCTATGTTATCTTACGGTGATTACTATGAAGTTTGAGTTAGACTAGTTGTTAAATGATGTTTATATGTTTTGATGATGTAGATGAATCCAGGAAGTAAAGGAAAGCCAATAGTGATTGAAACTTCTGATTTCGAGGATACGTGGACAGACAATCTTGAAAGCATAGGTGAAGATATTCCAGGAATTCGTGAACCAGACACTCTATTTTCTGCTAGCTTGTGTTATACGGATATACCTGCTTGTGCAAGGCAAGTAATGAAGGCAATTGTAGAGTATAATCAAGCAATGGGCCGAGGAGAAGAAAACCCATATGCTCGTCCGGAAGTTCAAGCTTATACATTAGTAAAGACTTTGCGTTTGAATTATCCATTTAGAGATTTTATGCAAGAATATTGGACGATATTAGACTATTATATTCCTGATAGAGAATTGAGGGGGTCAGAAATTGACTATGCCACAATAAACAAGAAGCTTATACAATGGAATGTCACAGTCGAGGAAGTTTATAGGAGGATTCAAGAAGTGGATCGTAAGGGAAGAAAAGAAGGAGCTATCATAACATATGAAGAGTATAAGACTACGAAAATCAAAGAATTAGAAGCTCAAATGGATTGGGAAAATGCTAAAGTGGATGGTGGTAACAAGAATAAGGAAATACCTCCTAAAAAGAGGAAGGTTGAGGATGAAGCATGTCCCAACAGGATAAAGGAAAGTAGAACTGAAGAAGTTAATCAGCCTGAGAAAGGTAATAAGGAAATCGAGTATATCAATATTAGTTCTGACAGTGAAGAAATTGAAGAAGAGGATCCCGAGATGGAAATAAAAAAAGCCGAGATAGGAAATGAGGGAATAGAAGACCAGGATACGGAAGAAGATGAAAGTAGTATCTCTTATGAAAGTAGCTCAAGTTATGATTCAGATTACAAGCCATGAAAAATAGAATCGGGGAGTAGTAGTGATAGTGGTTATGTACGAGATCCCTTTCAAATAGATTAGATCATTGGAGAGAACTTGAAGTAAGATGATCTTTTTGGGGTAACATTATAGTTGATATAGTATAGGGTGACATCTTTTGGGTATATGATGTTAGGATGTATATAGGTGTACCAACTTTTGGGCCTATGAGCCGTGTATATATGTTAGAATATAGTAGTATTAACTAATGTAAATAGTATATATATATGTAACTAGTATATTGATTACTCGGATATGGTTGTATAAGCTGAAACTATATGCTTTATATAAGAGCAAATTTTGGTGTGTATGTTGTTTTTTACTTTATTTTTATGTTATGTGCTTAATGTATTAAGTAGGAAGGTAATCATATTTCATTCTCTTTAATTAGGATGGTGGGAACTAGAGGTCGTGCTTCATCATCAGGATCTGGTGACTCAAGTCACCAAATGGAGGCTAGAATAACAGTTAGAAAAATGAATACCCGATTGTTAATCTTTTGGAGAATAACCATACAAATATGGATGCAGATGGTGAGGGAAAGTTTTATAAAAGGTTAGCATCACACAATCCTAGGACTTATGATGGGGAACCTGATCAGTAAAGTTCGAGGATTGGATCGCTTATATGGAAAAACTCCTGGATATGGTGAATTGTCCAACAAATTAAGAGTGAAGTTAGCATCATTCTATTTAGATGGACAAGTAGATATGTGGTGGAAGACTGTGAAAAATATTGTTCAACGACCTGATTTTACTTGGGATAAGTTCCTTGAGAAATTACGGGAAAGGTTTTATCCTCCAGCACTTCAGACAAAGGAGTGTGAATTCCTTACCTTACGTCAGGGTAAGATGTCGATAGTGGAATATACGGCGAAGTTTGTTGAGCTATCCCGATTCGCACCTTTATAAGTTTAGACAACTTTGGATGAGTTCCAATAAGTTCTAATAAGTTTCATTAAGTTCTTATAAGTTCATACAAGTAAATCTCATGTGAAAAAAGTGCACCCTATGTAGTTGTTATTGCCATTGGTATAGAATATTAAATATGTAGAAATTGATGCAAAGTACCATGGATACGATTCAGAATGATTAAGACTTTTTTTTTATCTGTGATTCATAGTTATCTTGAAATAATTTCCTAGGTGAAGAAGCTTTCTGAGAACTATCAGATGTGGGAATCTGTTGTTTTCTTTTGTAGTAAAGTAAGTTTCAGATGTCTGATTTGACTAACATTTCTAACTATTTTACTCACAAGTGTGGGTAATTCATGCTTAATTGTAAATGTTGGATGTTTCAGCTTTTTACATGTCGATTGATTCAAGTTACTTATATATGACTGCTAGCATACCCTCCCATCGTCCCATTTATAAATATCAAAGTAGACCAAGTACCTAATTTGGTTCTTACCGCCCCTCTTTACATTGAACATGATGTTATCACATTGTACCTGTTAATTTGTTTTAATTGTGACTTGTTTATGTTGGCTGATTGGCTCTTACTCTGACTCTTGTGGGGGTCAGTGTGCTGCATTGTCTCTGACCGATCTGCGGAAAGTGAAAATTTTCCCCAATAGTGCCGTGCTTGTGTTAACGCATGCTCATGTATGAATTATGGCCATTATATGAATTAATTTCTAAGAACTATACCATTGGTGAGTGGTGACCTCAGAGCTCAGAGCCAATAGGAAGCATCTTTGACATCTACGATACTCGTGTTGTTCTCCTTTTGTCAACTATATAGTATGTAGATATAGTAGTCATGTCCTTCTGGATGGATAACCTGCTTGTGCTGTACTTTAAGAACTGTGTAATAACTTTGATGTTCTCTGGTGTGTTTTAGCATAGAACTTGTCATGGTTGTATCATATCCTGATGGGTGGTTGTATGTGGTCCCATTGTGTTCTCGAAAAATTTACCGAAGGATTTGACAAAAGTATGACTGTGCGACCCTAGGCTTGCTGTTAATTGGAATAAAAGGGTATTTCAGTGTCAACTTCATGATATAACTCAAATGTTTAAAAAATTGATTGCCATATACATACAGTGACTCAAAAGTCAAAACTAATGGTAAGTCCATGCTTTATGATGCACAACAAACAACATCGGTCAAAAGCACCCAGAATAATTTCATTTAATTATGAAAACATAGGGCCAGCAAAAAGAACCCCCCCCCCCCCCCCCTTTTTTTTTTCCCTCTTCTCAATTTGTTGTCAACTTTCAGATTATCCATGCGACGTTGAATTTGCAAAGTCTGTTGAATATATTCTGGAGCCCAAAGATTATTTGAACTTCACGAACTTTGATTTGGACTATATTGGCAAAGAGGAGAAATATTTGACGATAAGCCCGTACAAACTCAGATTTAATGGTCATCAGACTCTAGAAGAACGAGAGAGGTCTTTTTATGCCAGAAACCAGTCTCTGCATTGTGGCTTTATAAAGGGGCCTGATGGGATGGAAAGTACTGGATTTGATTTGGAGGAGAAGGACCAGAAGTATATGAAGTCATGCGCCGTTGTTGTGTCATCGTGCATCTTTGGAAGTTCTGATTTTTTGAGGCGGCCGACAAGTAAATTGGTTAGTATATTATGCATAGTGGTTGTCTTGTTTTCACAATTAATTTATTTATTCTTCTTATTTGTTCTCTCCTTCCAAAATTTACGGTGTTGTTATTTACAGCCCGTATTTTACTAAAAAAGCCCATAGTTGTATATGTATCACGTATTTTATCTCAAAAAATATAAAGATTGAAAAACTTTTTGGCATGAAACCATCTGTTTTTTACGGAGGGGTTCCATGGTGAGCAATAAAAATCTTTTTGGACGAAAATCTGTGAGGAGGAAGGAGGAAGAAGAAGAAGAAGAGGAAGGAGGAGGAAGAAGAAGAGAAGGGAGGAGGAAGGAGGTGGCGCTGGTGCAGCGGCGTCAGGAGGGTGGTGAGGTGGAGCTCGAGTAGTGGTGGTGAAGTGACAGCGGGCTGAGCAGAGGAGAGAGAGAGGTGCAGTGAGAGAGAAGAAAGAGCGGAACAGGGGAGGGGGAGGGGGAGGAGGAAAAAGAAGAAGGGAGAAGGTGGCTCCGGTCGAGCATCGGGGAAGAGGAGGGGGGAGAGTGACGGGCAGGGGAGGGGGAGGAGGAGGAAGAAGAAGAAGAAGAAGGGAGGACGATAGAGAGGAGGTGGCTGCAGTGGTGGCGGTGTTGGTGGTGGTGGTTATGGTAGGTTAGTAGAAGAGGAGGGAGAAAGAAGAAGAATAATAATATGGTATAAAAAAATACGGGCAGTTTTAGTAATTTACTGGTGGTAAATAGCTTCACACAATTTTTTTCCTTAATGTATGGACACATCTGTTTTCTCGTTAGGTATTTTTCACCTTCTCATTCCTCCCTATCTTTGAAGGTTATCTTTAAACATTGGAAAGTGTGTAAATGCAAAGAAAAGAAAGAAATCAAAATCTAATATTTCCAGAGCATATTTGGTTGGGAAAGGGGGGGAAGACTTTCTTACTTATGTTAATTGTTTTGGTTGACTAAAACCTCATAAACCTTCGTTTCTCTTCTATTCTCACCCTCAAACTCACAAGTCTTCTCTATCATCATTGCCCTCAATCACCTCCACCGGCAGTCTTTTTGCAGCCACCAGGCCCACCACCACTGTGCAGCCCACATTTGATCATTGCCATTATCAGTCACCATGAAAGTCAGAATTAGTCAATGTTATCAGGTTTTGTTCGTATAGGTTTGAACCCCACACATGGACACCAAGGAGCATCGAACCACCAAAAGCCAAGGTCCTAGACCTAGGCTGATATCTGGTTGAAAGTCTCTTGCAAGAGTGTTCAGCAAAGCAATTGCTCGACTGTGAGTTTGCTCTCTATCTTCTGTTCTTGCAGGGTTGGGGAGCAAAGAAGGCGGTGATTGTGGTTATGGTGGTTTTTGGAGAGAGGGTATGCTAAGGAGAAGCAAATTCTGCTGCTAAGGGGATTTGGCGTGTGTTTCGGGCGACACGATGGTGGTTGTGGGGTTGACGTGGGTTGAGGGAGAGGTTGTGGTGGCTTTATGGTGGTAGAATTAGAGGAACGGATCAAGTATTGATGGTGAGAATGGTGGTGGTTTTGGGTGAAATGGCGGTATTCTGTATGGTGGTTGTTGGTCAAAGGGAGTGTAGAGGAAAATCAATTGTCGGTTGCTAGAGAGTTTTTGGAAGGGGGAGGGCATTGTGCTGCATGTTGGTGATTGTGGGTCAAGGTAGAGGTTGAGGTGCCTTTATGGTAGGGGAATAGGGTCAGGAATGTAGGAATCAAAACTGCTTTAGGTGGCAAGAGTGTTGTGCTTGTGGATTTGAGTGTAGTGGTAGCTATGGGCGATTAAAGGGTTAGTCACTTAGTTAGTTCCAGCGGTTATGTGTCGAAGGCATTGTTGGCCACTAGAATAGCTGGGTAGGGTTCAGAGGGAATAGGGGTCTGGTTTTTTGTGCAGAAAGGTAATTGTGATTCGTGGTGATGGTGGTTGTGACTGGTGAGGTTAGCGGGGATGGGTGGTTGAAGGTGGTGGTGGACTGGTGGTAGTGGGGGAGAAACTGATGGCAGCTTGAATTATCAAAACTAAGAGTGGCAAAATTCAAAAACCTTGGGGTCAGGAAGGGAATTCAGGAACCACTACTGGATAAGAACAAGGAAAAGTTAAGGCAAGGGGAGTCGTTTTCTGAAACTCTTTAGGTGATTGAAACCACAAGATTGAAACCACAAGACCCCCAAGTCCATTCAAAATTGAGGCGTTTAGTTGGGAGCCAAAGAACCACATTGCGTGAATGAGGGTTCCGTTATATGAGATGCAGCAGGAGAGCTATGGATAAGATTCTAATTTTTTGTCTACAAATTCATTGACTGCAGTAGACCCATTGATCATATAGTTAATTAGTAATAGTTGGAAGTGCATAGCCTGCATCTTTTCTTGAAAATGGGCTTTATATAGGCTATATTTGTAGCACCAGCATATTGATGTTTTAAGCATCTTAGCAGTCGAAATATCACTTTGAGGAGCTTGGCCCCGTAATTATTAATTGGAAAAATTTATAAGAGAGAGCTCAACTATTACCTATTTTCTTTTATATGTCTCAACTATGGATTATTCTTTATAGGTCCCAAGTTTACTATTTTGTGATTTTCATAGGTTCTGAGTTACTTATAACCGGTTTAGAAGGTAAGATTTTTAAATATTTACCATCTTCTAACACTTTCAGCAAGTGACAAAGACCTATAAAATAGGGCCAACATTTAAATATCTTACCTTTTAAACCGTTTATAAGTAATTCAGGACTTATAAAAATCACAAGGTGGTAAACTTGGGACCTGCATGGAATAATCCATAGTTGGGGGGTAATAATTGGATCCCCTTTTGTGAATTTCTCCTTATCCATTTGGTTACTACATAGTTTTATTAATAAACTTTGCATTCTATTGCAGTATCAAAGTAACCCCCCCCCCCCCCCCCCCCCCACACCTTCCAGAGTGGAAAAGTATATACTTTTCTGTTTTGTCTAGGTTCTTTTTCAAGATACTAGTTAAGTTGACTCTGTTGAGGTAACAAGGGGAAATTACTTGTTGCAGATTAGTGAATATTCAAAGACACTTGTCTGCTTTGTTATGTTCCTGGATGGGGAAACATTGTCGAAATTGTTTTCAGAAGGAAATGTTCTTGATGAGAGAGGACACATGGGTTTATGGAGAATTGTAGTTGTAAAAGATTTGCCTTATGAAGACATGCGACGAACCGGTAAGGTGCCAAAGCTCCTAGCACATCGGCTATTCCCATCTTCTAGGTAGGTTTCTTCATATCTGTAATCATGAACAGCTTACACCTTTGTACTTTCACCGTCATCTCTGGTGACAACCATCTATGTTGGCTTTGCAGGTATTCTATCTGGCTTGATAGCAAGATGCGGCTTAATGCTGATCCTTTGTTAATACTGGAACACTTTCTATGGCGAACTAAATCAGAGTATGCCATCTCAAAGCATTATGATCGCCAATGTGTTTGGGAGGAGGTGCTCCAAAATAAGCGTCTTAATAAGTATGATCACACTGCCATTGATGAGCAGTTCAAGTTTTACCAGGCTGACGGGCTTACCAAGTTTAATGCATCTGATCCTCATATTGCTCTTCCAAGTTGTGGGTGCTAAACTCTTTCTTTGGTATCTTAAATCATATATTCCTTCCATCCCTTGATATCATTCACATTTCTTTCTATGACATCCCAAGATACGTCACACTTGCATTTCAAGAAAAAATTTCCTTCCCTCTATTTGTCACATCAACCCTCTTTTGTCGATGATGACATTTCTCTTGCATTTTTTCTCTCTATCCAAAGCCTACCTTTTAAGTTCATAGTTGACAACTATACTTAATTTTAGTGCCAAAACAAGATGTGAAAGATATTAATAGATGGTGGGAGTATTTTACTATTTCTGAAGTTCTATTTTCAGACAGAGTGCTTGCTCAATTGCAAACCTTTGGTGTGCAGATGTACCTGAAGGTTCCTTAATAGTCAGAGCCCATACACCAATGTCAAATCTTTTCTCATGCCTCTGGTTTAATGAAGTGGATCGTTTCACTTCTCGTGATCAGCTGAGTTTTGCACATACCTATTTGAAGTTGAAGCGAATGAATACTGATAGACCATTTTTTCTTAATATGTTCAAGGTAAGTTCCATTGTTATTTGATCAGATTGCATCCTCTCAGCTGCATGTATATCAGTATACCATCCCTGACTCCCTGTACTATGAGAAACTGAGAAAATGTGGAACTATCAAAAACTTAACTGCTTCTCATGATTTAGCACACAACTGACAGAAACATAACAATTAGGTTCTATGTATAAGCTAAAACTCACTTGGAAAATAAGAAACTTTCGAATCATAATCCAAGTAATATTAGGTTAGTAAGAATGATATTGATGCCTATGATAACTGCTACAATAAGAATGATATTATGAAATATGTCCTCACAGCCACTTTGTATGAACAAGATATTTTAGACTTGGAAGTATCTGGCAAGACAGGACATAAATATCTAACAGACTATAGAATTCTTTAGCCTGCAACTGTATAGTATAGTCACTGATTATGAAAGGTTAAAAATACCCTCTCTGATTCCAGCCCACCTATCCCTCTTTTCCATCAGAATCAGGTAGGTTCCATATGTTATTATGCTCCATCATCAGCTTGCCCTGTATCTTATTCCAATAATGTTGTTCAAGCCAAATTACCAAATTTACTTTTGCAAATATGGTATTAGCTTTGCTATTTCAATGGAGTCAAATAGTTTCTCATACGCTCCATCTTCAGGCCTCAGCCGGTATCCCCGTAGGTTAACACTGTTGCCCTGTACCTCATGGCAATTATGGTGTTCATA
Organism: Beta vulgaris subsp. vulgaris; assembly: GCF_026745355.1. NCBI lineage: Eukaryota > Viridiplantae > Streptophyta > Magnoliopsida > Caryophyllales > Amaranthaceae > Beta > Beta vulgaris. Next base: position 30,749,488 of record NC_079208.1, read on the forward strand.
CAACATTGCTAAATTTGCTTTTGCTATCAAACAGTCAACTGTCTACTTATTGTCCTTCTGTTTCATCGAAGTCGGGTAGGCTGTCATATGCCCCATTGTCAGCTGGTAGCATGTTAGGTTAAAACTGTTTCCTTCTATCTCATTGAATGTGCAGTTAAGGGAGATTGTTCTTAAGGCAAGCACCCGGTCCTTCTAGGAGTCCAATCCTGCAGAACGTGATTCCATTCTTGTTAGAGAAAGGCTAGGTAACTAATTCTTTGATATCTAAATGTGAGGTAGAGGAAATAGTGGGCCCCAATTCCAGTGAAATTACAGAAATGCAATATGGACTCATATTACAAAATTTAATAATTAGATTTCTAGCCTTTCTCTTCTTATTTGGGTTATGACGATCATGCCAAATTTGCTAACTTTGCTTTTGTTATCAAACACTCAATTATCTGCTTGTCTGATCCTCTCAAAAAACAAATTCTGCTTTTCCGATGCTTTCCTCAAAAAATTATCGCTACTACTTTAATGGCAGCATGAGTTCTTTTGCTCGATAGCATTGTGTCCTCTATGACCTGGGCAGGAAATACAATACTCGATTAGCTTTTCAGGTCTAAGTGCATCTAGGCAATTACTAGCATCTGCTTGACTCCAACAAATCTTGCAGTTAGGTCTCCAGCATTCCTCAAATATTCATTCCTGTTGAACTGGCTTCAAATTCTTGTACTGTTGAAGTGTCATTTATAGGAGCCAGCCTCACCTTGGGTTAGCATAAGTTTCCGCCCGATTTAACATAGTTATGAAAAGTTTCCAGCTTCATTTGGTTGCTTCTTACTATATCATTAGGAATACATGACGGACTTTCCGTAGGGGAGAAGTTTTTGTTACAGTCCCTAACTCACTTTTGGGTTTGGTTTGCTTTTACCTTTGAGAAGACTTTTCATCCTGTTGAGATTATGGATTCTACTGTTGATAGCGATATGCTTTGACCCTGTTTTTGTAATTAGTGGATAAAGTACAGCATTTATTAGCGGTGTTTAGCTAATTTTACTAGCTCCTTGCTCAAGCTGTAAAAATATTGGGGTTCAGTGCTATCTAATTGAAGTGATGACTGTTTGTTGTCAGCTGCTTGATCGTCTCAATGATATATAGAGACGTTGATTGCTTTTCTTGTAAATCTCTAAATTACCACCTTCTCTTTTGAAGAAACTCTTCTTGTTCAAAGAGCTCTTCTTCTCAACTCTTTAGAAATTAAAGGATTGATCCCAAACCTCTTCCACTGAGCTAATTACCAAACACAGCTATTATGTCAAATCTCTAAAACCACCTGACCTTAATCCTCTTGATTTTGGCCAAATCTCTCTTTACATACGGGGATTTTGTCTATATAAGTAAGTGAGAAGAAGCTTGTTGATTGTAAATTAAGTAACTTTTGAAGCTATGGAGCTGTTTTTTCCTTTCAGGAATTATCACTAAGTATCTATTTTAGCTATATACTCCATCCGTCCCATAATATAGTGCTTGTTTCTTTTTTATACGGTCTCCAAGATGTAACTTTGGCCTTTAATATCTTCAATTCGTATTAATAAAAAATATAAAAAGTTGATATTATGAAACTAACTTGAGACGAATCTAACAAGATCCCATGAATAGTTTTTTATATATACAAATGAGAATATTCGGTCAAAGATTTTAAAGTTTGACCCACCAAAAATGAAGTAGGCACTATATTATGGGACGGAGGGAGTATTAGTTTAGCTAAAATTAGTCTCATAAGTCTAATGAAGGCTTTTTTGTCACTTCATTTTATGTCGGGTCCACAACTCTTTTATCTCTTGTTTAGCTAAATAATTTTTAGCCAAATAGAGTGTTTCTTAATTAACGCGTCTTGCTTTAGATCTTATTGACCATGTAGAATATGCAAACTTTATGAATTAGGAGACCTCACAGAGTTTTAACCAAGCATTTGTTTTCGGAATCTTGCTTTCTTGAAGGATTGTGAGCGTAGAGCATTGGTGAAGTTATTTCGCCATAGGGATGGTCAATCTCTTCCAACTCCGCCTTGATATATAAAGGTTCTTTTTATCCTTGGCATGGTAAGCTTCTCTTACTCTCTTTTTACTTTCTTTATTTGGTGGTGGTGTCAGGTTCTGTTTTGTCTGTCTTTATATGACATTGTATCTATTCGGGTCTAGTGCACTGTGAAAGTGACAAAGCAGAGTCGGACTATTTTCCACGAATTGGGACCTAGATGACGAGTATATCTTCCCTCAAAAAAAAAGATGACGAGTATATCTTCCCTCAAAAAAAAAAGATGAGTATATCTTTATTAATTTTTGGGTGGCTAACAACCTACTGGGAGCACCGGACTTCTAATGTTACCAGCTTAATTTCTTTCTGGATTTTGCCTATATGCTTGATACCGAGACACTTCTTCCCCTTTGCTCTCTAGTTGCCATTGTTCATCGACCTATGGACACTATCGCATTATTTTCTCAAGCTGACAATATATGTCTGTCCACTTCAGTGTGTTTAATGTGATCCTGGTTTTGGTGTATTCAGCAAATCCTAGATGTCACAGACCTGAACCTGTTGTGGAAATTAATGGACATGTTCATCCTTTCAGGTCACTTATATTTGCATTGTAATTTGCTATCTTCATAAATGAGAACTAGAGAATGATCTTGGATATTATTTCTTCATTGTAGTCCATACTTCGAAGGACGATTTTTTTCCAGAAAGCTGTATCGTCAGTCGAGTAGATCTGAGATAATGCAGTGGCATCCGGAAAAATTCAGGGTGAGATTATTTCCATGATGTTGGCTTTATAGGTTATTCAATTTTTATTAGCCATTTTGAAGAAGCTTCTTGTTTTTATATTTATGATAAAGATAATACTCAATGTACATGTCATACGGTTTTATATATAATAAATCCTTATTGCATATTTGAATCAATTAAGAAACTTCATAGCAATTGCTCAAGTAAGGATCCCTGTGATGGTAGCCTGAGGTTTGGACTAGTATCAGCCACTGTTACTATGAGAAGATTGTCAAGGATGTCTTTCTCCAATTTTTCTTGGACCAAAGTCCTAACACATTCTGTGGTCTTTCTCCCCCTTTTTTGTTGGACCGAAGTCCTTACACATTGTGCCTCACCGGTGGCCTCTGACCATGTTGTCGGCCACTGCTGTTGCCGATGAGTCTTATCACTATCAAAGTACTAATGCTTCCCTCGGCTTGCAGCAGTTGTTTCAATCAGGTTTAGAACTTCAGTTTTAAGTGCTGGCCTTGGTTTTTGATCTCGCTACACATCTAATATCTGTAACGGGTTTTTGTTTCGTAGTGATCAAGGCTTTTGTTTGTTTAGCTTGTTAATTGAGATAGTCTGAGGGTAAATTTGAATAATTGTTCGCCTTTTGGCTTATTACTTCATCTAGGGCTATTTTATTTGATTTAGGCTTATTACTGCTAACTTTTCATCAAATTAACTGACGATCTTAGTTTTTTGATTGTGGGATTTATTTATAACATTGGCAATCAGTTTCCATCATTTTGTGAGTTGCTCTAAAGATCCTTCATGTTTGCTCAAGGTTTATTGATATTTCCTTCCTTTTGTGTGAGTTAATCTGCGTAATTGGTGATCAATCTCCCTATCTTCCCCGGTTCCCCCCTTGCTTTCCGGAAACTCTGATTTATGGCATAGATGGTCCATGCTTGAGTTCACAAGAATTTAGTTACAATTCTAGATGTTGTGGCTGCATCTCCTTTACCCCCTCCCCCCCCCAGTTCAAAGAGTTACTGAGGGACTGCGATCAGTCATACATTATTTATCTATGTTTCTAACTGTGTTTTTACAAACCCATACATCTTAATTTATGTAACTTGACCCAACCCGATTATGTGCTACTCTCATGTGATAAGTTTCCAGTAAGTTTTTATTTGTGTAAGTGTACTTGTAGCAAATATATTTTACTATACTGGTAGCAAAATGTCAAAAAGATGAAGATTGAAGAAGAAGTTTTAGGCCCTATGGGAGCAAGAAGAGTTTGGAAATTTTTGTCTTACAATGCGCGTTTGGACTGCTTGCGAAACATCACGGCACCTTCGTTCTGTGTTGGCTACTTGTGCCATAAGGAGCAAAAAGTGAGGGAAATAACGATTTCGTTCCTTTCGTTAAATGTTTTCGGAATAATGTTCTATCGCCTACAGATGGGAAAGCGACAAAACAAGTTTGGAAACTGGAAATTTTGAGTATATTTCCTTGCAAATCGTTTACATGATAATCTTTTTTTTTTTTTATTGCTATACTCGTATCGGGAAGAACTAAGGAAATTTTGAGGAATGAGTATAATAAAAGGATGTTTCGTTTTGCGGAATGGAAAAGAAACATTATAAAAATGTAGGACAGAAAAAAATATGGTAGGTGAAAAGGTTTTGGGTAGATTATTATAATACTCCCTTTGTTTTAAAATATAGTTTTCATTTCATTTTGCACAGTCTCCAAGACGTATTTTTGATGTATGATATTTTTTATTTCTTATTCATAAAAAATATAAAAAGTTGATATTATGAATTTACACATTGGGACGAATCTAACAAGACCCTCATGAATATGTTTTTTTTGTATACCTTAGTAAAAATATTTGGTCAAAGTTTTTAAAATTTGACTCTCAAAATAAAAATAGGAATTATATTTTGGGACGGAGGAAATAGGTGTTGGGATATATGAGGTAGAAATGAAACAATTAACAAAACGGACTCAAAAGAAAAGCATAACAATTACAAGAAAATGTAGGGAGTACATTAAAACAACCAACAAATTAACTACTTTATTAAATAAAAGTTCTAAGATCTATTAAAACACAAGATCACACAATATAGTTGAATTTTAATAAATTTTTTTCTAAAAATAATTGATTTACACACTGTACTGTAAAACTGCGTTGTGGTATTTTTAGACAGTTGCACTGTCTACCATTAAAAATTATTTAATTGTCTATATACTGTAAAGTTATTAGATGTAGTTATGCAATTAATTTAATTGTCTATATACTTTCACCTGCATCACGTGCATATAAGGCTAGTATAGGTGCACGCACATGCACTTACACACATAATTTTAAGCATACATGTACATGTGCAAAAATAATGAGACGCACGCATGCACGTCGCGCGCGGAAACACGCCACCTTTTTTAATATAGTGATTAGTTTAATCTATTTAGTAACCAGTTTAATTTATTTCGTGATTGGTTTAATCTATTCAGTAACAACATTTTCTAACTCATTTAGTGACTAGTTTAATCAATTTAGTGACTAATTTAATCCGTTTGATAAGACTACCGAGTTATTTTTTGAAATTGTCTGTTGTAGTTCGAGAATGAAGAGAACAAAGGAAAAGAGAAGGCATGACTAGAATAGTATTGAGTTAGAGTAAAATAGAATGTGGTTGTTAGAAAAATTCAGTATTATATTAATCTAATTTGATGTTAAAATTAATCCGTCTATTTTAATAAGTTGTGTTGGGTAGATTGGGAGTTAGGCTATGTTTGGTTCACCTGAAATTTTCTGATCTGAACTTATTTTTTCTGATCTGATCTGATCTGATATGATATGAACTGATCTGATAACAAGATCTTATCTTTTAGTTTTTTCTCAATATATAAGAAAAAATATAGTCATGTGGGGTCTTGTTTGATTCGTTTCAATGAGTACTTTATTAATATTCAATTATTATAATTTTTTCTAATACGTAATGAAAGATATAGTGATTTTTAAATATAAGCATGATCTGAACTGATCTGATCTGAACTTGTTTTTTCTGATCTGATCTAATCTGATTAGATCTGAAATAAGCAAAAATAAGGTGAACTGAACATAGCCTTATCATATAGGTTTTGTACAAGTATGGATTAGAAGACATGAGAAATCGATAATTAACGCGTAATGTGTAATATTAATGCTAAACCGTGACGCAGTAGAACTAAAGTCGGTCTCCCGATCCCTTTTTAAATACTCTGTTCGTCTCTCATTCCACATCCCTCAACAAAATCAGAACTTCCAAGATTCTTAAATTTCCTTTTCACCCATCACATCTCTTTAATAACACATGTATGATCTTCCTATCTTTTTAAATCCATAAGTAAGAAATCACCCGCCATCAGTTAATGATTCTCTTGTACTATTACTACTTTGCATCAATTTTATTCCTCCTCACCAATCCCTCTTTCTCCACTCAATTTAACCCCTCCTCCATCACCATGCCTACAAAACGCAACTTCTCTTCTTTTTCTCTCTCCTCAACTCATAACTCATCTCCACAACAACAACAAGAAGAATCAATCATGGGTATTAGTGTGACTTCAAACTCCTTTCCTAATAACAAGAAATTGCGAAGGCTTCCCCACGTTTTTAGTAAATCGTTAGAATTGCCCTTCGATTTGGATGCCGATGTTCGCGTTGAAGAACACCATGATTGTTTCAAATTTAGTGTCAAAGTTGATCATGGTGAGATTATTGATGGTTTTACAGCTCATGTTGTTGAGGTTCATCCTGGGATCACCAAAGTTGTGATTCGGAGGAGAGAGAATTTGGCGCAGCTGATTGTTGACGACCTCCGATTCCACGTGTGGCAGGTTCGGCTTCCGCCGTGTGCGCGTGCTGAGCTTGCTACGGTGGATTATGATTGTGGCGAGCTGGTTGTGAAGGTGCCTAAGAATGGATGTGGTGAGAATAATAGCAGGGGTGGTCATTGTATGGATGGTTTTAGGGGAAATATGGGAACTCTTGTTCTTGTGCAATAGTAATATTAAATTTATACTACATTACCACTAAGCTTTTTTGGTTATATTTTTCATCCCACCTTAAATAAATCTTTTATTTATTGGAATAAATTTTGACTTTGGGGTTTTTTTTTTTTTATGTTCTTTCTTAAGCCAAAAACTTGCAAGCACCTAGCAGCGGATCGAAATTTACAAATCGACTGTATGTGATTAATTAAACTAGTATTTGGGCTCGAGCGTTGTCCCGGATTGGTATTGTTTTTCGAATTTGATATGCATTTTTTTTCCATTCCAATTAAAATATATTAAGGAAAATTCAACATTTAAAAGGTACAAATATAATAATGTGGACACTTAAAGTATGATTAAAAGTTGGTTGAGGTGGTAATTGTGTTATGTATAATAGAAAAAGGTCATGGGTTCAAATCTTGTCACAAGCTAATTTTACTTTATCTTTTTAATATATTTGTATAGATAAACTTGGTCTTAATATGTGAAAAATATTTTACGTTAAAAATATTACAATCCAAAACATCGATCAATATCTAATGTCATGAATCCCAAAATACATAAACTGTCACAAGCTAATTTTACTTTTGTTAATTGACATGAGTTACATATACATTGGAGAATTCTAGTGGAGTAACAGAGGTGGTACGTGGCGTGTATACATTGTCACGCATGCCTTTTAATATATTTGTATAGATAAACTTGGTCTTAATATGTGAAAAATATTTTACGTTAAAAATATTACAATCCAAAACATCGATCAATATCTAATGTCATGAATCCCAAAATACATAAATTGTCTACTGGAGAAGTAGATGAAGTTTCTTTTGATTTCATTATCTGGACCATAAATTGGCGAAGATCGCATTGTTGTTTCCCTTTTATCTTTTTTTATCTAGGTTTTATTTCCCATACTCAATGCTCAAATAATTTGTTTCGGCCCAAACTACCTTTGGACTCCTGGGCCCCGAGGTAAATTACAATATTGCCCCGCGACATTCCGAAAGCTAGGCCTTCAGCAAGGTTGGCCCAACCAGTGCAAGTGCAAAGTCGGCTCAACCATGTCTCAGATCCGACTTTGCACTTAGATATATCATTCCCAATACTTATAAATAAGGAACAAATTTCAATGTATGGAGGTAATGGATAGCACACCTACCACTTTATACTAGATATAACATCTCGATAATTCTCTCTTTTCCAAAAAATACTTTTCAAATATAGAACTAGAGAATCATCAAAGCATTATAGCCCGTGTGATAACGTATCGGCTTATTCAGAATTTTGCAGCGGAAAACATATAACTAAATTTTAGAATTGAAATTTAATAAATAACAAAGTTAACTTTTAAACCAAACAATATTGTTAATGTTAACTTCAAACCAAACTTAAATATAAAGGTATTATCTATAGAACGATAAATAAATCAATATGTTACACAAGCTCTCCATTCTTGAACTCCCATGATGCATCATCTGTGCACTTGTAGATGATAATGCACTAGAGAATCTACTCACCAAAAATGGATCATCACAGAATCAATAAGGCAAATCCATAATCAACACATACAAACAAAGCACGTAATCAGCAAAGTTGAGTACTACATAATAACAAATAAACATTCCTAATTCATGATACTAATAAATATTATGCAGAGATAAATAACAACATAACAATCTGCAGATAACTTTAACTGAACTAAACTTTAACAATATTTTTATTACTTTAATGGAATAGTCATTGGGCTGCTTTGTCTAACTAAAAATCAGCCTTCCCTTTGGAAGACAATTTACGGGCGCGACTATGTAGTCCCATGACCTACGATATCGAGGAACCTTTTAAATAAAAAATAGGAACGATGCAAAAAACATGACCCGCTCACCATGAACCCCAACTCCTGATTGTCCAACTTCAAACGTGCACCAGCCTAAAGTTTATTACTATCCAAGTTTCACTTTACATGATTTACCAATTATTACTTGTTATGACACACAAGCAACACAAATAATATAATAATCAAACATCCACAACTTTATTTTTATCTTAGGATTAAATAAGTGATCATACAACTTACAACTCAAGATTAATTCCTTCTTATCCAATCTTTCTTATTTGTTGAACCTAGCCAACATCCAACTTACCTTTCAAAGGTATAAAATTTCAACTTACGAAATAAGGCCCACAGTTCTCATAGAGTAGTGAAAATAATAATGAAAGAGAACACATGATTCAATCATGATCCATACCAATAAATATATGAATTCCCCGATGTGAATTAATAAAATAAAGTTCTCAATCAACATACTTGCATCAATCTTCCATACAAACATGATATAAATCTCATACTTAATATGTTCACACACATGCATAAAACATGCAAAATCCCATATAATAACAATCATTTATGAACTCACAAAGTTCTTATACATGATACTACGTATATAACTTTACTTTCTAAAATCATGATACTACATCAAACAACACATAGGTATGTACGTACCTTGTGTAGACAAATTGAGAGACCACTTTAACAACTTTAGAAGTCGCCCAAAGAGAATTCTCTGCCTAAAATAACCAATAAAATTTACGGGTTTTTCACCAAATACCCCTGCCAAAAAAATTTATTCACCAAATACCCCAACTTTTTTCAAAATTCACCATATACCCCTAACTTTTAACAAAATTCACCAGATACCCCAAAACTTAAAAAAATTACCCAAAATGCCTTTTTGACTAACGGATGTTAGTACTCCGTTAACTAATTAACTAATTAACCATAAAAAAATCCTAAATAAACCTAACTAAACCCTAAATTCTCCTTTAACCCAAGCCCAACCCCCAACCCTACCCCTCAAACCCTAGACCCAACACCCAACCCCAGCCCCACCCCCTCCCCTCCCCGGCAACCCCCGCAGGCCCTTTTCCGGCAGCCCTCCTCCCCTTCCCCTCCCCAGCAACCCCCGCAGGCCCCTTTCCGGCAGCCTCCCTCCCCTGCTCGCCTCGCTCGCGCCTCCCCAGCCCCTCTTTCCCTCGCGCTTCCCCAACCTTCCTTCCCTCGCGCCTCCCCAGCCCTACTTCCCTCGCGCCTCCCCATCCCTCGCGCCTCCCCTCCCCCTCCCTTACTCATGCCGGCATACCAATTTTGGAGTTACAGTAATCTGGGTCGGAAGAATTTCGAAAACAAGCTCGCCGGCGAGAGTGAGGGAGGGGGACGGGAGGCGCGAGGGAAGGGGAGGCATGAGGGAAGGGGAGGCGCGAGGGAAGGAGGGCTGGGGAGGCGCGAGGAAAGGAGGGGCTAGGGAGGCGAGAGCGAGGCGAGCATGGGAGAGGGGCTGCCGGAAAGGGGCCTGCGGGGTTTGCCGGGGAGGGGAAGGGGAGGGGGTGGGGCTGGGGTTGGGTGTTAAGGCTGGGGTTGGGTGGTGGGTCTAGGGTTTGGGGGGTAGGGTTGGGTTAGGGAGAGTTTAGGGTTTAGTTAGGTTTAATGAGGTTAATTAGGTTAACTTTGGGCTAATTAGGTTGACTTAGGGCTAATTAGGTTGACTTATGCCAAACTTGTAAATACAAGCTAACGGAGCACTAACGTTCGTTAATAGTAAGGGTATCTGGTGAATTTTGTTAAGAGTCAGGGGTATATGGTGAATTTTGAAAAAAGTTGGGGTATTTGGTGAATTAATTTTTTTGTAAAGGGCATTTGGTGAAAAAACCGTAAAATTTATAATCAACACTCCACATAAATTCCAGCAACTTTAAAATAATTTTAATCTCCTTTAAAAATATTTAAAAGTTGTTTCCATCATTAAAACTTCAATTACCAATATACTACTATACTAGTCATTAAAACACATGAAACTCTATTAATACCATCCTTTTTAAAATTCCAGCAGCATATAATTAATTAAAACTCCCTCTAAACATACTTAAACTCACAAGTGTAATCAATTTCATAGTTTATAACATACTACTACGATTTTTCAATCTTTAACACCATATAGATCCATGCTTTGATAATTAAAAATCCAATTTAAACATAATAATTAAATCTGAATTTTTATTTCTTCAATATATAACTTATATAATCATAGACTCATAATTAAATCATTAAATTAAAGCTTCTAAACACAATTAACACTAAAACAAATCATAAAAACATAATCTTGAAATAAAACTTGAGGAGGAAAAAGGTAATCAAACCAACACAAAGAAGTAAGAGAACAAGGAGGCGCTGACTGGAGCGTGGCAGCAACAACGGTGGTCGGCGGTTGTGTAAAGTGAAGGAGGAAGATTTCTTATTGAGGAATAAACTGTTTCTTGGAAGAGAAGAAAGGAAGAGAGAGAGAGAAAATCGTGAAAGAGAGAGGAAGAAAGGAGGGCCGGTTCTTCTAAGAGGGATGAGAGAATAAGTTTGTGTGTGTGTAAAATTTGGGTCTAATGTATTTATAGGTGTGTTTTTCTTTTGGGCTTAGGAAAAGGCAATTGGGGTTTAAATAGAGTTTAATGATGAATATGATTGATGGTTAAAACTCCTAATATCACTAGAAGTCATTTTCCTAGTCCAATTAGTATTTGGGTTCCTCAAACCCATTTAAACTCATTTTTCAAATCCAAAAATTATTTTAAATGTTGTTCAAAGCATGCCTTAACAAATATTTTAACTTCCTTAAATTCTTAAAATAATTCCTTTGACTTTCAAAATAGTCAATCTTTAAAGAAATAAATTAATTTAAACTAAATTATATTTAAATATAACTATATATATACTAAAATATATTTATAAAATCCATAAATTTACGGGGGATTACAGTCTACCTATCTTAAAAGAAGTTTCGTCCCGGAACTTGACACAAAAACCCTCATATTTCGAAAAATTTGATATAAATTTTTATTTGAGAAATACTTGTGTTACTCATGTGCACACTTTAACAACTTTAAAATTCACTTGCGTTACTCTTAAACACATTTTCCATGAGGGGAATTTATTTATTTTGCACCAACATGTGCAAATCGCCAAAATAAGCATAAAAAACTCATAAAAATAGGTAAAAAGCGCGAAATTCTATCGCATTCTACCCCCCTTAAAGAAAACGAGTTATGCCTTCGTAACTCACCTCAAGGAACAATTCTGGATACTTTCATTTATCTTCGCTCCCACACTGCCTCTTCAGACTCGTGGTTAGACCAAAGTACTTTCACGATATGGACATCCTTATTGCGTGTACTACGCACCTTTCGATCACAGGATTTTCCTCATTTGTGAGGCTACTATCAATCTGGATCCTCTCAATCTCTAGAACATGACGCTCATCAGGGATATAACGCTTGAGTTGGGAAATATGAAACACAACGTGCATCTTCTCAAACTCCATTGGCAACGCCAACCTATAGGCTACTTTTCCAATTCTTTCCAAAATCTCATATGAGCCTACATATTTGGCACTTAACTTACCCTTTTCCCCAAATCTCATGATGCCCTTAGTTGTTGATTCTTCCAAAAACACTTTATCACCTACGGCGAACTCATTTACTTGTCGTTTTAAATCGGCATAACTCTTTTGCCTGTCTTGTGCAACTTGAATTCTAGCCTGAATCAGTTTGACATTTTTTACGGTCTCTTCAGTAAATTTGTCCCCAAGACTATATTCTCACTAAAATCATTCCAGCAAATGAGACTTCTACACTTCCGTCCATATAGTGCCTCAAAAGGTGCCATCTTAATTCTCGCATGATAGTTATTATTATATGAAAATTCGATCAGGTCTAATTGGTCCTCTCAATACCTTGGAAATCATAGCACACTCTCAACATATCCTCCATGGTTTGGTTAGTCCTCTTAGTCTGATCATCAGTAGTAGGGTGAAAGGTTGTACTCATCTTTAAGGTTGTCCCAAGATTTAATTGGACCATTTTCCAAAATTTCGAGAGGAATCTCGAATCACGATCAGAAGTAATATCCTTTGGAACCCCATGCAATCTCACTACATGCCTAATGTACGTCTTTGCCAGTTGCTTCTTTTTCCATGTCTTCTTAATAGGTATGAACACAGCGGACTTCGTCAGTCGGTCCACCATAACCCAAATAATATCATTGCTACTCATCGTCCTAGGCAAAGCAGTCACAAAATCCATTGAAATGGAATCTCACTTCCGTCTAGGAACCTCTAAGGATTGAACCTCCCCCATGGGTCTCTTATGATATATCTTCATTTTTTGACAGGTTAGGCACTTAGACACATATTCATCTACCTCACCCTTCATGTTTGGCCACCAATAGATACCCTTAAGGCCTTTGTACAACTTGTCACCTCCAGGGTGCACAAAATATGGAGTGTTATGCCCCTCATCCATAAGACATCTCTTAAGGTCATCACACTTTTGTGGTACACACCACCTTCCCTTAAACCTCAATCTTCCATCATCATAGATCTTAAAGTCGGCTTCATTTTCTCCTTAATCTTAACTAGATGCTCATCCGCAAATTGAACCTCTTTGATCTCGTCGAAAACTGACAACCCCAAAGATAAAGCGCTCAGTCTTGCCTCACTTTCCCCAGGATTTAGAATTTCTAAGCTCAGCCTTTGCATATCTCAACATAACTCCTCAAGGACTACCAAGGCACTCACACTATGGCTCGACTTCCTACTCAAGGCATCGGCAACAACATTTGATTTCCCCTCATGATACTAGATGTCTAGGTCATAGTCCTTAATCAACTCCAACCATCTTCTCTGCCTCATATTAAGATCTTTCTGGGTGAAATTGTACTTCAAACTCTATGGTCGGTAAATATCTTACAGGTTACTCCATAAAGGTAATGTCTCCAAATTTTCAGTGCGAACACTATAGCGGCTAACTCTAGATCGTGGGTAAGGTAATTAGCCTCATAAGGTTTCAATTGACGCAATGCATATGCGATTACCTTTCCATTTTGCTGTAACACACATCCCAAACCATTTTTTCGAAGCATCACTATACACCTCAAATCCCTCATTTCCATCAGGCATGGTTAAAACAGGTGCGGAGATTAAACGTTCTTTCAACATCTGAAAGGCTTCTTCACACTTTTCAGTCCACTCAAATTTGGACTCTTTTTTCATCAATAGGTCATGTGCCTCGCTATCTTCGAGAAATCTCGCACAAATCTCCTACAATAGCCAGCTAGACCTAGGAAACTCCTAATATCTGACAGATTCTTTGGAGTTGGCCAATCACTCACAACTTCAATCTTAGCAGGATCTATAGAGACTCCTTCCTTAGATACATAGTGACCCAAAAATGTTACTTTCTCCAAACGAAACTCACACTTAGAGAACTTGGCATATAATTGATTCTTCCTAAGCGTCTCCAAAATAATTCTCAAGTGCTCATCATGCTCTACTTCATTCCTCGAATATATCAGTATATCATCAATGAAAACAACCATGAACTTATCTAGAAACTCATGGAGAATCCTATTCATCAAATCCATAAATATGGCTAGAGCATTGGTTAACACAAACGACATTACAGTGAACTCATAATGACCATAACACGTCCTAAATGCAATCTTAGGTACATCCTTATCAGCTACTCTCAACTGGTGATACCTCGAACACAAATCAATCTTCGAGAACACACTCGCTCCATTTAATTGGTCGAATAGGTCATCTATACTAGGCAAATGATACTTGTTCTTTATGGTTACGTTGTTCAGTTCCTTATAATCAATACATAACCTCATACTCCCATCTTTCTTCTTCACAAACAATACAAAAGCTCCCCAAGGTGATGCACTAGACCTAATATAACCTTTATCCAGTAACTACTACAATTACATCTTCAACTCACTCATCTCAGGTGGTGCCATTCTATAAGGTGCTTTTGGTATTGGTGCAGTTCCAGATGGCGAACTCAACAGCTCTCGCATGTGGCATACCCAAAATCTCGCTTGGAAATACATCCATAAACTCGTTTAAAATTGGGACATACTCAATATTCACCCCAACTTCTTCACTCACATCCTACACACTACAGAAAATAGCTTGCACCCCTTCTTCATCAATTTCCTCACTTGCACTGCAGAAATGACCCCAAAGTTCTTAGGTTTTCCAAAACGTCTATATGACTTCAACTTCCCCAAAGGATTTCTCAAAACTACTTCCAGAACTTCACAGTCCATCTTGGCCTTGTAGAAACCTAACTAGTTCATCCCAAGAAGAACATCTAGGTCTCCCAAATTGAACTCTATTAAATCGGAAGGAAATATACAGTCTCCTATCTTCAGAGGTAATTTTTTTAACAATATGGTAGACCTTATAATCTCTCCAGTAGGTATACTAATAGGTAAATCAATTTCTTCAAAATCTACTAGCCCCAGACTCTCCCATAAACAACATCTAAGGACACAAAGGTCTCACCATCTAACCCCCAATGAATTTCCTCAATCATACCTTGCTCAACTCACTGAGCCTTTAACTCCACAGTGGCCACTATCTCAGGTGCAAACCTAGACAATGCTATGAATTTGCTATAATACTCAAAGATGTCATGCTCCCCATCCTAAGGCTGATAAATTCTTCGGCCTTCAGTTTCTTCATAAAAGCACGGTAAAACTTCCCCCTTAGGACAGTAACAAAATATTCCCAAGTAAAACCTTCCACAACACTTAGTCTAGCTCCATTTTCTCTCCACCACAACTCAGCCTCATCCTTAAGGTACAAGACAACCTGACCCACTCTCATCCCCTCAGGACAGTTCACAACCCCAAAGATCTTCTCGAACTCTCTAATCTAGTTTTCTAGAATGGTAGGATCACCTTGCCCCTTAAAGTACTGTGGTTTAACCTTGGCTAGCCTCTCAAACATGTCCCTAGCAGAACCGGGACTCTCAGTTCGTTCTTGAGTCAGTTTCTCTACCAATAGGCGAATAGCAGAAGGTAAGGCATCATTGTTGTTCGACACTCTACTTCGCGACTGAAATTTAACATAACTCTACTTTGGTTTCGATTCAAAACTTGCCACTCTCTACGAAGGCAACATTTGATTTGACTATAAAGATCGCATCAACAAATAATTTCTCATGAAGTTACTATAAATCTAAGTTCACATATTATGAACCATAACAATTATATATTCACATTAATAATCACATAAGGATCAAATGCAACCAATCACAATAATTATTGGGGTTCTAAAATAGGGAGACATGATTATGTTTATACAACCGTAGATAAGGATTACAATCTTGTCCGCAAAGATGAACCAATCTTATCCATAGATAATGATTACAATTTTATTTGTATATGTCTATAAAACAAGAGTTACGTTGCATTTGTTTTCAGAACATTCTTCTTCCAACAAATTTAACACTACAACTTCCATCTTCTTCAAATTTCTCACAAATATGAATCTAAATGACAATTCTTCTAGTTCAAATGATGAATTCTTGTTGACTATGTCAATTCTGTGAATGAGTGTCTAGATGAAGAAGAAGATTACATAATGGAGCAAGTTGCTCAATTGGTTGTTGCCTCAATCGCTGAAGAATCCAGCAACAGGAGAACAACAAGCTTAAGTACATTGATAGAGATCATGAAGCTGGAAACACAAGGTTAATGAATGATTACTTTGTTGATCCTTTTTTATACCCAGAATATATGTTTCGACGTAGATTTCTTATGCGTATCTGTATTCCTTCAAGTTGTGGAGGCAGTTACTGTGAAACAACACAAATACTTCGAGCATGGTCGCGACACTAATGAGAAACTAGGAGCCACTCCTATCTAGAAATGCACATCATTATTTAGGATGCTAGCCTAGGGGGTAGGAGCTGATTCAGTTGATGAGTACATCAAAGTAGCCCAGTCAACTACAAAATAAAGCCTTGCTCTCTTTGTTAAAGGGGTTTGACAGGCATTCACTGAAGAGTACTTGAGGAGGCCTACTATTACAGGTTTGCAACGCCTTCTACATGATGGACAAAGACGGGGATTCCCGGGCATGATGGGCAGTATAGCTTGCATGCATTGATAATGGAAAAACAGCCTGCATGCTTGGAAATGATTATATCAAGGAAGGAGTAGGTGACTCATGGATATGGCACACATTTTTTGGAACACTTGGAACATGCAATGACGTCAACACGTTGCAAAGATCACCTATGTTCGATGATATATTTCAAGTTAAAGCCCCTCAAGTGAACTTTA
Organism: Beta vulgaris subsp. vulgaris; assembly: GCF_026745355.1. Classification (NCBI taxonomy): domain Eukaryota; kingdom Viridiplantae; phylum Streptophyta; class Magnoliopsida; order Caryophyllales; family Amaranthaceae; genus Beta; species Beta vulgaris. The sequence continues at coordinate 30,766,445 of NC_079208.1, forward strand.
CAGTCAATGGGAACACATATACCAAAGGATATAATCTAACTGATGGGATATATCCTAAGTGGGTAGTGATCATTCCAGCTATTCGACTCCCAATGAATCCCGTGGATGAGTTCTTTACCCAACAACAAGAATCGATCCGAAAAGATGTTGAGTGGGCCGTTGGCGTTCTTCAATCACGTATCGCAGTAATATAAAGACCAACTCTTGTATCGGACATACACTTGCTGTGAGAGATAATGATGGCTTGTACAATTATTCATAATATGATTGTTGAGGATGAGCAAGATACATATCAAAATTATGGTGATGTGTCGGAATTCGAGCAAGAAGATAGGACAGCGGTGAACGGATCAACGCGTATAAACTATTCTATGCAACCTCGTCGATTAAATGATATTGGAATGGAACAACATATGAAAAGGCGAGCTTATGCATGGTATAGAAATGTGCACAACACCTTACAATGAGACTCGGCTCAACATATTAGGCAAAATTATTATCGGTCTACCGATGACGATCGAAGATCTAAATTATTGCAAGCTTTTATTAAAAATTAAATGTATGATACTATGTTCAATTTTAATCCATGTGTTTTTAATGAATTTATGCTTTTTTTGCGTATTTATTTTTCGCAATTATTATAATTAGCAATTAGTGTAATTGTCAAATTAAACCGCAATTATTAAGGAAAAACTGGTGAAACTAGTGTAATTAAAAATAACGCTTTTGTTAATTTAATACAATTAATGAATTAATCCGATCAATTAGAAGGTAATTTTGTAATTATAATTATCATATTTTGATTTAATTGATATAATCTAAAATTAATGTGATGAATCAAATTATTTTATTGATAATGGTGGGACATGGAAAAGTAGGAGAGAGAAGGTAAATGGGGAGGTTAATGAATGTAGCTATGAATTGCGAAATATAAAGGGTAGGTGATAAAGTTAGTGGAAAGTGATGTGGACTAATGAGGTGAGCAGAGAGAAATTAAGGGGAGCCTAATGTAGAGGCTCTCAATATCCAATTTCCACAAAATTGCAATTTTTGGGACACGCGCCTATTTAAAAACCCAAATTATTACCATGCAAAATCAAGTAGATTTCACATATCTGCGTCTCTTTTAATTGCTTTCAACATCTGTTCAAACTATTCAAAATTAATCCAGTTATTAATTCAATAATAAATTACTTTTTTAAAATCAAAAATAAATTTCAAAACTTTATTTTCAAAGTTTTTATTAATCATTTGACGAGATTAATTACCTACCAAACAATCCCCCTTTCGCTATATAATTAATCTGAACTACGTCCGGAACGGTCCATAACCCGTTCAGATTAATTATATAGCGAAAGGGGGACTGTTTGGTAGGTAATTAATCTCGTCAAATGATTAATATAAACTTTGAAAATAAAAGTTTTGAAATTTATTTTTGATTTTAAAAAAGTAATTTATTATTGAATTAATAACTGGATTAATTTTTTTGGTGATATATCTTTTTTATGTCACCTAAATTGACAGAGAAGGAGTTGTCATCTTCTCTTCCTTTTCTAAAAGGAGCCATTACAAAAGATCCTTCATTATTATTAACTTGAATTTCAGTTAAAGGAGGATGAATAGACTTAATTATACTTCCATTCTTTAAAGTCCAGCTTTGAATTAAACTACCTGTCATGTTTATTTGATTTTTATTAAAGGGATAAAATATATTATTTTTTATGGTGTAAGTTGAGAACCAGATGAAAAAAGGAATATTAATTTCTAATTTTTTCATATCAGAAATCCATTCTAGTCTGACGTGATCTCTAGCAACTTGATCAAAACATCCAAAGAACCAATCTTTTTTATCATTATTTTGTTTTGAGTAAAAGTCATTATGAATATATTCTAAGTCTATTTGAAATTCCTTTTTAATAACATTAATAGAGGAAAAGGTAGGAGGTTTCATGGCTGAAGAAGTAGGTGAATTATAATTAGTAGAAGATTCTCCTATTGGTTCAGGTATTGGGTTTTTATAACGGAATTTTGAAGATTCTTCAAAATGTAATTTTTTTGAAGCACACGTTTGAGGATTATTATAAGAATTATCTTCATACGAAGGTCGAGCATTTTCATAGGAGGTTGATGGTCTAGCTCTTTCATGATTAGTACCTAACTTTATTATTACTTGACCATCAGGTTCTTCTATAATTTGATCAATTTTCTTTTGAGTAATGTTTCTAGGAGGAGGATTACAATGAATTAAAAATTGTTTAGGAATAGTAATTTCATTCCATTTTAATTTTTTAGGAGTAAAAGTAGCCGCACTTTCAGTTTCAACTTTTAAGAGTATAGTTTCATCTATAGTGGGATGAAGTAAACATTTTGGATTAAGTTGAGAAAATAAAAGTCTAAAATAGACACGGTAAATTAATGCGAAATTTTTAACATATTACCTAAATTGTACTGTTGAATTATTTGAAAGATGTGGACATCTAGAACTAAAGTGTCTAGTATCCATGGATCGGTTAAGTCTATCGTAAAGTTTGGACAACAATTAAAGTAGATTGGGCCATTACAAATATTAGTTTGAATCATAGCTAAAAGGGAATCTTTATAACCAACTAAGCGGTTATCTCTTAGGGCTATATATATTGGACAATCAAGACCTTCTCTAGACAGTGGTTTTAAGGCTATTTGAATCATACCAAAATGAATATACCTATATGTTTTTAAGTATTTATCTATAGATGTCTTATTAAGTAATTTAATACTTTGAAATTCCTGATTTAAACTCGTAGTTTCCTCATGATGCTTAATAGAAAAAGCTGTCTTAAAATCAAGTTTTCCTATTTGATAAATTGTATCGATATGTTTCCTAGGTATAGTCCAGTTTTGAAAATTAATCGGAAAAGATATTTCCTTACTTTGTACTATGTTTGAGTTATCACTATCATGTGAAAATAACTTTCTAACAAAAGTAGCCATGATCATATAATAATAAAATTTAGTTCACGTAGCAGATAAGTAAATGCATATAAATGGGACCAACGGGACCACCCTTACCGGGACCACCTTTTCTCTTCTTAACGGCTGACCAACGGATTTAACAAGGGCTGACCAACGTCTGACCAACACTTAGTGCAAGTTCTTAACTAAGAAGCTCACAAAAATTATATTTTATATGATGTAGGTAGCTTTTAGTGAAAAGTACTAACACTAGATAGTTAAACTAAACTTAGTACATATAAAGATAATAGATTTTCCTTTTAAATAAACAAAACTTAACTATTCTAATAAAATATAGTAGAAGTTATCAAGCAATTGTGATATAGTGCAAGTTTACGTAGAAAGTAAACATGTACATCAAAGTTACTAAAAAACAAAACCACAAAAGGACGGAATAGCAACCCATCCTAATTTTAACACTATTAGTGGTACTAGTATGAGTAATTAGACTGTTTTAGGCTTAATATCGGCAGATCCTACCCCCCGGCGATTTTTTGGCTCTGATACCAAGATGCACCCCAAGACTGGACGGGTTATGGACCGTTCCGGACGTAGTTCAGATTAATTATATAGCGAAAGGGGCATAGTACAAAGTAAGGAAATATCTTTTCCGATTAATTTTCAAAACTGGACTATACCAAAAAAAATATGTAGACCTTATCCTTGCTCCTTCCGTTAATGTTATTACGAAAGATAATAATGAAAAAAATTTTTTATTTGAACTAATAGACAAAATTAATGATCCAGATATAAAAAAGGAATATCTTTTAAAGTTAAAAGATATTATTTGCAAAAAAGAAAATCCTACTAGAACTGAACCAGTTACTTTATCAAAAATATTTGATCAATATCCGACTCCTAATATTTTCAAACAAATTACAACTAAAGATTTACAAACTGAAGTTAGCACTCTTAAAACTCAAATAAAAGAAATTAAAGAACAATTGTTAGAATTCAAAACGAAAGACTTAGAACTTCAAACTAGAATAGCTTTGTTAGAACCAAATAATAGTCTAAAGGATCAACCATCTACTTCAAATACACCTCCTATTCAAATTTCGTCTCAAGAACCTAAAGAAGATCAAATAAATATTATAGATAGAATAAATTTTGAAAAATGGTATATTCTCATTTCACTTAAAATAGGTAATGACTTTCATTTAAATACTATAGCATTACTGGATAGTGGTGCTGATCAAAATTGTATAAGAGAAGGACTAATTCCTAGCATCTTCTATGAAAAAACAACAGAAAAGTTACATAGTGTAATGGTGAACCTTTAAAAATAAAATATAAGCTCCCTAATGCATATATTTGTAATCAAGGTTATTGCTTTAAAAATACATTCATTTTAGTAAAGGATATAAATAATGAAATAATACTTGGTACTCCTTTTATTACTCAAATTTATCTATTCTCAGTTGATCGTATGGGTGTTCATACTATTATTATGGGAAAGAAAATATCTTTTCAATTTCTTGCACCAATCTACCAAAAGGATTTGGCTATATTACAATCTTCGTCTATATTCCAACAAGTAAATACAATAACTAATAAAGAATCTCAAATTTCTCTTTTACAACAAGAAATATCATACTTAAAAATAGAAGAGAGTTTAAAAAGCCCTTATATTCAAAAGAAAATATGTGATTTAGAACAAAAATTTAAAGAAGAATGTAATTTCCCTAGGAACACTACAAGAGGGGGGGGGTGAATTGTAGGTGTAGAAATAAACGTAACTTTTTGCGGAAATTTAAACTTAAACGAATAAACAAGCTAGAGGAACACAAGGGATTTTTTACGAGGAAAAACTTCTTGCGCCCAACAAGAAGAAACAACCTCGACCACTAGGGATTTTTAAACTCAACTCTTCACTAATTAGCCAAACAACTTTGTTACAACCTAATTCTAACTCAGCCACACCTTGAGTTCCTAAACTCAGTTCCTGAGCCACTGTTCTCTTAACAATAGTTCCTCTCAACTTCACTCGAAGTTTTCTCACTCATACAAGCTTAACTCAAAGCCTCTCTCTTACAGAACTTCGCTCAAAGTTCCCTTACCCCAAAAACCAAAATACAATTATCGAAATAAGCTTAGTGGAATTAGAGTAAGAAAGCAAAGAACAAATGGCTATTATGAGAGAATAAAGGCACTGACACTTAATTAGTTAAACTCACTTAATTACTTAGTCAGACACATTTTGGAACTCATTTAGACTTTAATATTTATAGTGACAATCACAAAGAACGTGGGAGTAAAACTCGATTTCATGTTAAGTCCATTAACCATGATGTTCCTTACCCTAAGGAACACGTTTCTCATCATGTCCCATGATCCCATGATCTCATTATGAACGTGGATATATTTTAGCCACAACTCCTAAAGATTAGTTGTTTCTTTAGCTTTATCCAAAAATCAGTTTAAATACCAAAACATTTTTATTATTAAAAATGAATTTTAATCTTTAAAGAAAATATTATCTTTTTAAAATAAACTTTACATAAAAACCGGATAATATTTTTCCTATCTTTTTCGAAAACAAAATCTTTTCTTTAAAAAGATTTTCTATTTGAAAACTGATTCCCTTAAGTAAAAACTGATTTCCTATTATTTAGGCATGACTTACTCAATTGCATAATTGTACCGTTATACTTTTGCACACCTAAGTCTAGTTCCTTTTATAAACCAAGTTCCTTTAACAGATTCGTTTAGTGCCACTTAGTTTGTTCCTCAGAAAGGAACAAACTCTCATTCTCAAATTAAACTGCCACCGTCCCTTACCATCCTTACTTTGTTCCTTTACAATGGAACTAGAAAATAAAACGCCTAGCTTTTATTCTTATTGATCCAATGCCTGCTTCAGTATCAACTATTAGAAACTTCTTTACTTAGCCTTTGAAATCCTCTCTTGATTTCTTCCTTGACTTCGTATTCTCCCAGTTCCTTTCATTGTTACCTTAAACATCATACACTTAAATAACTCATTAGTACACTACTTAGTTTGCATCTTTGTTTCTTTGTCATCATCAAAACTAGGGTTCAACAAAGAAGTTTGTGCTGATATTCCTAATGCTTTTTGGGAAAGAAAAAAACATATGGTTTCACTCCCCTATGAAAAAGAATTTTCAGAAAAATATATTCCTACTAAAGCAAGACCTATTCAAATGACTCAAGAAATGTTAGAATTTTGCAAAAAGGAAATTCAAACCTTATTAGATAAAAAATTAATTAGACCATCTAAATCTCCTTGGAGTTGTGTTGCTTTTATGTTATGAATCAAGCGGAAAAGAAAGAGGGTTCCTAGATTAGTAATTAATTATAAACCTCTTAATAAAGTCTTACAATGGATTAGGTACCCAATCCCTAATAAAAAGATTTATTGAGCCGTCTTTTTAATGCAAAAATCTTCTCAAAGTTTATATGAAAAGTGGATTTTGGCAAATTCAAATAGAGGAAAAAGATAGATACAAAACCGCCTTCAATGTTCCTTTTGGACATTATGAATGGAACGTAATGCCGTTTGGATTAAAAAATGCTCCATCTGAGTTTCAAAATATCATGAATGGTATTTTTAATCCTTATACTCAAAATATTATAGTCTATATTGATGATGTCCTAATATTTTCAGATTCCTTAGATCAACATTTCAAACACCTTAATACTTTTTTACATATTATTAAAAAGAATGGTTTAGTCGTCTCTTTCCCTAAGATGAAAATATTACAAACTAAAATACGGTTTTTAGGACATGATATTTTTCAAGGTACTATAAAACCGATTAATAGAGCTATAGAATTTACTGATAAATTTTTAGACGAAATTAAAGATAAAAATCAATTACAAAGATTTTTAGGATGTCTTAATTATATTTCAGACTTTTTTCCTAATCTAAGACAATATTGTTCATGTCTTTATCAAAGATTACGAAAAAATCCTCCTGCTTGGTCACCTAAACATATACATATAATACAAATATTAAAAGAAAAAGTCAAGTCCCTTCCATGTTTAGGTCTACCAAATCCCAATGCATTCATGATAGTAGAAACAGATGCATCCGACACAGGCTATGGAGGCATTCTTAAACAAAAATTACCTGAAAATAAAAATGAACAAATAATTAGATTTCATTCCGGCCTATGGATAGGTTCTCAAAAAAATTATTCAACTATTAAAAAGGAAATTTTATCTATTGTTCTTTGTATTTCAAAATTTCAAGATGATCTCTATAATAAAACTTTTTTATTACGAATAGATTGCAAATTTGCTAAAGAAATACTACAAAAGGGTGTTCAAAATATTGTTTCAAAACAAATTTTCGCCAGATGGCAAGCTATATTATCAGTCTTTGATTTTCAAATAGAATATATAAAAGGAGAAAATAATTCTCTTCCTGATTTTTTAACTCAAGAATTTTTACAAGGAAAAGGCAATAGTAATAATATTTAAAGTTCAATTATTACAGGAGGCAAAATGAATCAAGATTCTAATAAAGGCAAAGGTATTCAAAAACCAGAAGATTATGTGATGAGATTTCACAAGCTCCGCCCATCAAGTGAAAAAACATCTTCATCAGATAAGCTTGACGCATTTTCTGATTTTCCACCTTTATCTTATTCCCAAGCAGTCAAGTATCCTACTCAAACTTCAAACTCAAAATCAACTACTCAAAAATCCCAATCTACAACTTCCGAAACCCACAAATACATCACCCAACCACATAAAGAACACCTACTCCTTACACGTTTCAAAGAAACTCCTCAAACTCCCGAACTTATCAAATTTACTAATTCTCTTTTCCCAATGTGTAGTCAATACCGGCCTGAAACATATTATAAAACACAAAGGTTTTATGAATTCATACTTGTTGACACCAAGTCCGTTGAAATTGAGCATAGTGAAAAAGGAAATTAAATAGCCTATTCAAAATGCTAAATAAAAAAGATTATTCCACAGACTGAATGGATATCTGCTTATGTTCCGAAAGAATTCTCGGTCCCTTTCCAGCCACAAGAATATAATTACATTGATTATCAGATGGTGTGGTTTCGAGCATTCTTACTCAGGGCATTTAATTATTCATGGTTCTTCCCTATTTGTCCTCAATGCCCAAATAATTTCCCCATATGGTTTTACGAATGGTGGCTCCATTTTGGAAGTTCTCAACAACTATGGCCAATAGAGGTACAAAAATCTTATGAATTTTTCTCCACTCATGTACAAACCAACACTCCATATTCCACAGAGCTCATATTTCATCAAGAATTTAATGTTCCATGGATAATGTGCTGGTCTTATAACATCATTAAATGGTATCCAACACCACTCCCCATGTCTCTAGTGCGTGAATTCAAGATCAAATGGTGGGAAAAATTTGCCATCGATAAATTTTGCTCATTAAAGACTGTCCAAGATCAAATGGTTGCAGATAATCAACTTATCCAAGCAATCAAAGAAATTCCTAATCCTTATACTCCACAAAAAGAGAAAGAAACAGGGAAGCCAGAAATTCAAGAAACTGAAATTGAATTACTTAAAAAAGAAATCAAGCTTCTCAAAAGACAAACGCAACTCTTGATCTGAAATTCAGACGACTCTTCCGGATCATCTGTCCATTCCTCACCTGATGTCCCATTCGGAAGACCTTGTGCTCAAGATCCTTATTTACAATAAAAGAAAAGTTTTCTCTTTAAAAAATAAAATTGTCAGCAGGAACTTCCTGGCAAAAATTAGGACAATAGAAAATAAAAAATAAAAAGATCCCGCTAAGTGAATATCACTTAGGCAAAAATAAGGGACATATTTTACTAACGTTTTCAATGCAAGTACTCCTATGACGACTCATCAAATATCCGGTATGCCACCTGACTATCTGATGAATTGTATATTCATCACTCAAAGGCACAAAAGGACAAAGGAATTAATCTACAAAATGAACAAAGGAATTCTACAAAGTACAAAGGTATCCACGGGCATCCACAACCCCACTCCACATAAAGTCACAAAAAACCAAAAGTTTCATTTAGGCATAATCCAAAACCACAATCAAAGTTATCAGAAGAATACTTACCAAATACCAAGGTTACCAGATCAACTCAAAGCCAGCTGAACAATTCAAAGAAAAAAGCTTCGCATGTCTTCAAACGACAATGTCCACATACGGCAAAGTTTATCAAAATACAGGCGGCGAAACTTATCAAACAGAATCCATGTACTATAAATAGCACGTATTGTATCTCCGTAGATATCAAGTGTTTTCTTCAGTACAAAAATTTAGAGAGAAAAATTTAGGAATCTGTTACAAAAGCCTCTCGCTCAAAATTAGTTATTACTCAATCCTTGTAAGATCATTCAAAGTTCAATCAAAGTAAGTTATTATTCATATCTGCGTCTCTTTTAATTGCTTTCAACATCTGTTCAAACTATTCAAAATTAATCCAGTTATTAATTCAATAATAAATTACTTTTTTAAAATCAAAAATAAATTTCAAAACTTTTATTTTCAAAGTTTTTATAAATTATTTGACGAGATTAATTACCTACCAAACAGTCCCCCTTTCGCTATATAATTAATCTGAACTACGTCCGGAACGGTCCATAACCCGTCCAGTCCTGGGGTGCATCTTGGTATCAGAGCCAGGTTTCGATCCTGGGACCTGTGGGTTATTGGTGCAAGAAATTGAAAAGATATTTTCTTTCCCATAATATTAGTATGAACACACATACGATCAACTGAGAAAGGATAAATTTGAGTAATAAAAGGAGTACGAAGTATTATTTCATTATTTATATCCTTTACTAAAATGAATGTATTTTTAAAGCAATAATCTGATACCAAAAGGATTTGGCTATATTACAATCTTCGTCTATATTCCAACAAGTAAATATAATAACAAATAAAGAATCTCAAATTTGTCTTTTACAACAAGAAATATCATACTTAAAAATAGAAGAGAGTTTAAAAATCCCTTATATTCAAAAGAATATATGTGATTTAGAACAAAAATCTAAAGAAGAAGTTTGTGCTGATATTCCTAATGCTTTTTGGGAAAGGAAAAAACATATGGTTTCACTCCCCTATGAAAAAGAATTTTCAGAAAAATCTATTCCTACTAAAGCAAGACCTATTCAAATGAATCAAGAAATGTTAGAATTTTGCAAAAAGGAAATTCAAACCTTATTAGATAAAAAATTAATTAGACCATCTAAATCTCCTTGGAGTTGTGTTGCTTTTTATGTTATGAATCAAGCGGAAAAAGAAAGAGGGGTTCCTAGATTAGTAATTAATTATAAACCTCTTAATAAAGTCTTACAATGGATTAGGTACCCAATCCCTAATAAAAAAGATTTATTGAGCCGTCTTTTTAATGCAAAAATCTTCTCAAAGTTTGATATGAAAAGTGGATTTTGGCAAATTCAAATAGAGGAAAAAGATAGATACAAAACCGCCTTCAATGTTCCTTTTGGACATTATGAATGGAACGTAATGCCTTTTGGATTAAAAAATGCTCCATCTGAGTTTCAAAATATCATGAATGATATTTTTAATCCTTATACTCAAAATATTATAGTCTATATTATGATGTCCTAATATTTTCAGATTCCTTAGATCAACATTTCAAACACCTTAATACTTTTTTACATGTTATTAAAAAGAATGGTTTAGTCGTCTCTTTCCCTAAGATGAAAATATTTCAAACTAAAATACGGTTTTTAGGACATGATATTTTTCAAGGTACTATAAAACCGATTAATAGAGCTATAGAATTTACTGATAAATTTCCAGACGAAATTAAAGACAAATCAATTACAAAGATTTTTATGATGTCTTAATTATATTTTAGACTTTTTTCCTAATCTAAGACAATATTGTTCATGTCTTTATCAAAGATTACGAAAAAATCCTCCAACTTGGTCACCTAAATATACATATAATACAAACATTAAAAGAAAAAGTCAAGTCCCTTCCATGTTTAGGTCTACCAAATCCCAATGCATTCATGATAGTAGAAACAGATGCATCCGACACAGGCTATGGAGGCATTCTTAAACAAAAATTACCTGAAAATAAAAATGAACAAATAATTAGATTTCATTCCGGCCTATGGATAGGTTCTCAAAAAAATTATTCAACTATTAAAAAGGAAATTTTATCTATTGTTCTTTTGTATTTCAAAATTTCAAGATGATCTCTATAATAAAACTTTTTTATTACGAATAGATTGCAAATTGCTAAAGAAATACTACAAAAGGATGTTCAAAATATTGTTTCAAAACAAATTTTCGCCAGATGGCAAGCTATATTATCAGTCTTTGATTTTCAAATAGAATATATAAAAGGAGAAAATAATTCTCTTCCTGATTTTTTAACTCGAGAATTTTTACAAGGAAAAGGCAATAGTAATAATATTTAAAGTTCAATTATTACAGGAGGTAAAATGAATCAAGATTCTAATAAAGGCAAAGGTATTAAAAACCAGAAGATTATGTGATGAGATTTCACAAGCTCCGCCCATCAAGTGAAAAAACATCTTCATCAGATAAGCTTGACGCATTTTCTGATTTTCCACCTTTATCTTATTCCCAAGCAGTCAAGTATCCTACTCAAACTTCAAACTCAAAATCAACTACTCAAAAATCCCAATCTACAAATTCCGAAACCCACAAATACATCACCAAACCACATAAAGAACACCTACTCCTTACACGTTTCAAAGAAACTCCTCAAACTCCCGAACTTATCAAATTTACTAATTCTCTTTTCCCAATGTGTAGTCAATACCAGCCTGAAACATCTTATAAAACACAAAGGTTTTATGAATTCATACTTGTTGACACCAAGTCCGTTGAAATTGAGCATAGTGAAAAAGGAAATTACATAGCCTATTCAAAATGCAAAATCAAAAAGATTATTCCACAGACTGAATGGATATCTGCTTATGTTCCGAAAGAATTCTCGGTCCCTTTCCAGCCACAAGAATATAATTACATTGATTATCAGATGGCGTGGTTTCGAGCATTCTTACTCAGGGCATTTAATCATTCATGGTTCTTCATATTTGTCCTCAATGCCCAAATAATTTCCCCATATGGTTTTACGAATGGTGGCTCCATTTTGGAAGTTCTCAACAATATGGCTAATAGAGGTACAAAAATCTTATGAATTTTTCTCCACTCATGTACAAACCAACACTCCATATTCCACAGAGCTCTTATTTCATCGAGAATTTAATGTTCCATGGATAATGTGCTGGTCTTATAACATCATTCAATGGTATCCAACACCACTCCCATGTCTCTAGTACGTGAATTCAAGATCAAATGGTGGGAAAAATTTGCCATGACAAATTTTGCTCATTAAAGACTGTCCAAGATCAAATGTTGCAGATAATCAACTTTCAAAGCAATCAAAGAAATTCCTAATCCTTTACTCCACAAAAAGAGAAAGAAACAAGGAAGCCAGAAATTCAAGAAAACTGAAATTGAATTACTCAAAAAAGAAATCAAGCTTCTCAAAAGACAAACGCAACTCTTGATCCGAAATTCAGACGACTCTTCCGGATCATCTGTCCATTCCTCACCTGATGACCCATTCGGAGGACCTTGTGCTCAAGATCCTTATTTACAATAAAAGAAAAGTTTTCTCTTTAAAAAATAAAATTGTCCGCAGGAACTTCCTGGCAAAAATTAGGACAATAAAAAATAAAAAATAAAAAGATCCCCTAAGTGAATATCACTTAGGCAAAAATAAGGGACATATTTTACTAACGTTTTCAATGCATGTACTCCTATGACGACTCATCAAATATCCGGTATGCCACCTGACTATCTGATGAATTGTAGATTCATCACTCAAAGGCACAAAAGGACAAAGGAATTAATCTACAAAATGAACAAAGGAATTCTACAAAGTACAAAGGTATCCACGGGCATCCACAAACCCACTCCACATAAAGTCACAAAAAATCAAAAGTTTCATTTAGGCATAATCCAAAACCACAATCAAAGTTATCAGAAGAATACTTACCAAATACAAAGGTTACCAGATCAACTCAAAGCCAGCAGAACAATTCAAAGAAAAAAGTTGCGCCTGTCTTCAAACGACAATGTCTACATACGGCAAAGTTTATCAAAATAAAGGCGGCGAAACTTATCAAACAGAATCCATGTACTATAAATAGCACGTATTGTATCTCCGTAGATATCAAGTGTTTTCTTCAGTACAAAAATTTAGAAGAGAAAATTTAGGAATCTGTTACAAAAGCCTCTCGCTCAAAATTAGTTATTACTCAATCCTTGTAAGATCATTCAAAGTTCAATCAAAGTAAGTTATTATTCATATCTGCGTCTCTTTTAATTGCTTTCAACATCTGTTCAAACTATTGAAAATTAATCCAGTTATTAATTCAATAATAAATTACTTTTTTAAACTCAAAAATAAATTTCAAAACTTTTATTTTCAAAGTTTTTATTAATCATTTGACGAGATTAATTACCTACCAAACAGTCCCCCTTTCACTATGTAATTAATCTGAACTACGTCCGGAACGGTCCATAACCCGTCAAGTCCTGGGGTGCATCTTGGTATCAGAGCCAAAAAATCGCCGGGGGGTAGGATACTTGATATTAAGCCTAAAATAGTCTAATTACTCATACTATTACCACTAATAGTGTTAAAATTAGGATGGGTTGCTATTCCGTCCTTTTGTGGTTTTGTTTTTTAGTAACTTTGATGTACATGTTTACTTTCTACGTAAACTTGCACTATATCACAATTGCTTGATAACTTCTACTATATTTTATTGAATAGTTAAGTTTTGTTTATTTAAAAGGAAAATCTATTATCTTTATATGTACTAAGTTTAGTTTAACTATCTAGTGTTAGTACTTTTCACTAAAAGCTACCTACATCATATAAAATATAATTTTTGTGAGCTTAGTAGTTAAGAACTTGCACTAAGTGTTGGTCAGACGTTGGTCAGCCCTTGTTAAATCCGTTGGTCAGCCGTTAAGAAGAGAAAAGGTGGTCCCGGTAAGGGTGGTCCCGTTGGTCCCATTTATATGCATTTACTTATCTGCTACGTGCACTAAATTTTATTATTATATGATCATGGCTACTTTTGTTAGAAAGTTATTTTCACATGATAGTGATAACTCAAACATAGTACAAAGTAAGGAAATATCTTTTCCGATTAATTTTCAAAACTGGACTATACCTAGGAAACATATCGATACAATTTATCAAATAGGAAAACTTGATTTTAAGACAGCTTTTTCTATTAAGCATCATGAGGAAACTACGAGTTTAAATCAGGAATTTCAAGGTATTAAATTACTTAATAAGATATCTATAGATAAATACTTGAAAACATATAGGTATATTCATTTTGGTATGATTCAAATAGCCTTAAAACCACTGTCTAGAGAAGGTCTTGATTGTCCAATATATATATCCCTAAGAGATAACCGCTTAGTTGGCTATAAAGATTCCCTTTTAGCTATGATTCAAACTAATATTTGTAATGGCCCAATCTACTTTAATTGTTGTCCAAACTTTACGATAGACTTAACCGATCCATGGATACTAGACACTTTAGTTCTAGATGTCCATCTTTCAAATAATTCAACAGTACAATTTAGGGAATATGTTAAAAATTTCGCATTAATTTACCGTGTCTATTTTAGACTTTTATCTTCTCAACTTAATCCAAAATGTTTACTTCATCCCACTATAGATGAAACTATACTCTTAAAGGTTGAAACTGAAAGTGCGGCTACTTTTACTCCTAAAAAAATTACAATGGAATGAAATTACTATTCCTAAACAATTTTTAATTCATTATAATCCTCCTCCTAGAAACATTACTCAAAAGAAAATTGATCAAATTATAGATGAACCTAATGGTCAAGTAATAATAAAGTTAGGTACTAATTATGAAAGAGCTAGACCATCAACCTCCTATGAAAATGCTCGACCTTCGTATGAAGATAATTCTTATAATAATCCTCAAACGTCTGCTTCAAAAAATTTACATTTTGAAGAATCTTCAAAATTCCGTTATAAAAACCCAATACCTGAACCAGTAGGAGAATCTTCTACTAATTCTAATTCACCTACTTCTTCAGCCATGAAACCTCCTACCTTTTCCTCTATTAATGTTATTAAAAAGGAATTTCAAATGGACTTAGAATATATTCATAATGACTTTTATTTAAAAAAAAAATAATGATAAAAAAGATTGGTTCTTTGGATGTTTTGATCAATTTGCTAGAGATCACGTCAGACTAGAATGGATTTCTGATATGAAAAAATTAGAAATTAATATTCCTTTTTTCATCTGGTTCTCAACTTACACCATAAAAAATAATATATTAAATCCCTTTAATAAAAATCAAAGAAACATGACAGGTAGTGTAATTCAAAGCTGGACTTTAAAGGATGGAAGTATAATTAAGTCTATTCATCCTCCGTTAACTGAAATTCAAGTTAATAATAATGAAGGATCTTTCGTAATGGCTCCTTTTAAAAAAGGAAGAGAAGATGACAACTCCTCCTCTGTCAATTTAGGTGACATAAAAAAGATATATCACCAAAATAATTATTCAAACCAACTTCTCACTACCATTTCAAAACAAATAGAGTTATTATTTATGCAACTAGAGTAAAAAAATCTCCTGATATTGATGACATTACATCTAAATTAGAAACTTTATCTATAAATAAAAAGGAAACAAAATTTCCCTTCGACATAGCTGTTCCGTATATTAATACTTCAAGAATTCCTATACATCTTCAAAAATCTCTTAATTTACCTGAAAAAACTACTCCTTTAATTAGTAAGATTGAAGAAAAATTATCTAATTTAAGTACTTCCAAGTCAACTAATAATATTAATGTTTTGGATAAATATAGTTAAAAAAAAATCAATAAATTCAGATGATGACGATGAAAATAAAATCAATAAAATAAATAATAGTTCTTGGAAAAATGTCTCTAGTAGAAATTATTATACTTGACCTACTCCACCAGATATTCAATATGAAGAACGACATAAATTCAGAGACTCACAATATGATGGAACTGCAGTTTATGAATGGAATATCGATGGAAAATCAGAATATGAAATATTAAATGTTCTTTCTGAAATGACCATGGCCATAACTACTTATAGGTCAAGAAATGCTCAAGAACATACTATTATAGATTTTCTCACAACTGGTTTTACTGGTCAATTAAGAAATTAGTGGGACAATAGTATTAATATGGAAACTAAAGTTCAAATTTTTGATCACGTTAAAATAGAAAATAAACAACAAGCCTTAGATGGAAGCTCAATTCTTATTAAGATGATTACTATGCATTTTATTGGTAATCCAAAGGAGGAAATGTCAACAAACCAAGTAGTTCTTACTAATCTTAGGTGTCCTACACTAGATGATTATCGATGGTATAAAGATGTATTCCTTAGTAATATTTTTAGAAGAGGTGATTGCAATCAATCTTTTTGGAAAGAAAGGTTTATATCTGGTCTTCCATCCCTATTTTCTCAAAGAATATTCCTAAAATTAAGAGAAAGTGAAGGTCAAGACGAAATTCCATATGATAGTATGACTTATGGGCAAATATTTTCCTTTGTTAAAAAAGAAGCAATTTGTTGAACCCTAGTTTTGATGATGACAAAGAAACAAAGATGCAAACTAAGTAGTGAACTAATGAGTTATTTAAGTGTATGATGTTTAAGGTATCAATGAAAGGAACTGTTTCTTTTCCGAATTTTCCTCAGGACAAAATTGTGGAATATTTTGGAGGAACTGCTGGTCAAAATAAACTAAACCATAACCTACTCTCTCCCCTTCACAAAGTCCTATTCAACTTGGTATGGAGAGCACTCATTCCTCGCACTGAAAAGAGGAATGAAGTGGGTCTCTTAGATATGTGTTATATGTTTTGTTTAGACCACCACATTCAAATCAACTTCTCTTCTCTTTTTATTCAACATCTTACCCACTATATTGAAAAAAATTGTGTTATTGGGTATGGTGCATTGATAACTTCTCTCCTTCATCACTTTGAAGTGAGACTCACTGGTTGGCCTACAGTAGGAGTCAAACAAGAGAACATCTTGAATGAGAAGACTCTTAATGGACTTGGTCTTTCTGTCCAAGAAGGAGTGCTCATTCAAGGGAGAATAGCTCCTAGTTCCTCAAGCAAAAGGAAAATGCCTAAGGTTGACATAGAGGAACAGAATAATGATGTTATCTTTGAGGAACATGTTCCTAAGCCGGAGGAACCGAAACCAAAGAGGCGCAAACACATTGCCACCAAGCCTAGATTTCCTGTTCCTCAGAGAGTGAGGAAGAGCAATCGTTTGAAGATTGCTCCTGCTGTTTCTGTTCCTTCCAACAAGGACTCCCCTTTAGTCCTTTCGGATGCTGAGGAACAGGAACCCTCCACTCTCAAGGAACTCACTCCACCAACATCCCCAAAAATCTCTGTTCCTTTCACAAAATTAACCTCCATTTCTCCCTCCTCCTTTTCTGTTCCTTCCAGCTTTGAGCAGATAAAGGATGAAATAAAAGGACCCAACCCTTTTGCTTCCACCTCCACAACTCTTCCATCAACACCACCATTTCTTCCTCCCCTTTACAACCCTTCTCCTTCTGCTTCCATTCCCGGAACAGATGAGCCTTCCACTCAACCTCCTCCAGTTCCTCCACAAAATCATCCTTCTGCCTCCGGTTCCAAGGGTAAGGAACAAGAATCTCCGGATGAATGTAGCTGGGTTAATGATGTTTGTCTTCCTGCTCAACACATGATAAAATTTTATAATCACCTTCACTGGACTTTGGATACTAAACTGACAAAATGATGAGTCTTACTTATGAAGATCCTAAGTGATACGGTGATTGCGCAACAAAAGAAGATGGACTCTATGGCCCTAGCTTTGGAGGAGTTGAAGGAACAAGTTGGACACAATCATGGGGAGATAATGAAGAAGCTGGAAGATGTGGTTGAAGAAGAGGTTGTAGAGGAACACCATTCCCCTTTCCTTTCTTAGTTTTTTTTTGTTGTTCCTGTTTCCTTTTCAAGGAACACGACTTATTGTTTAAATCCTTTTTCTTTTCCTTTCTTTGTTTTTGTTATGGAACAAGTGTTATATATAAACAATGACTTTTGCTATTATGTCTGTGTTTACGACTGTTTATGCATAATTTCTTCCTTGGAATGGCTAGTATTATGTGATTGATGTTTGAGCAAGTTTACTCTTTGAAAATCTAACTTAACCAACAATGGTGCTTGCTTATGGTATTAAGGTGTTAAATCAATTCATGCAGAGTCTATTCTTTTTGAGGATGCCAAAGGGGGAAAGGATTTAAGGAACAAACTGTACATAAACTGAAAAAACTGAAAAATTAAAAATTACAAAAATTAGGATAAGGTAAATGAAAAATCAAAATTCAAACATTAGGTAACTTACTTACTTAATTGTGTTTTATTTTTCATTTTCTTCTTTATTATTTTATCATTTTCATTCACTTATATTATTTGTTATTGCCTTAGTTTGTACCTTTGTTGTCATCATCAAAAGGGGGAAATTGTTGAACCCTAGTTTTGATGATGACAAAGAAACAAAGATGCAAACTAAGTAGTGAACTAATGAGTTATTTAAGTGTATGATGTTTAAGGTATCAATGAAAGGAACTAGGAGAATACGAAGTCAAGGAAGAAGTCAAGAGAGGATTTCAAAGGCTAAGTAAAGAAGATTCTATAAGTTGATACTGGACAAGTTTGGATCAAGAAGAATAAAAGCTAGGCGTTTTATTTTCTAGTTCCAGTGTAAAGGAACAAAGTAAGGATGGTAAGGAAGAGTGGCAGTTTTATTTGAGAATGAGAGTTTGTTCCTTTCTAAGGAACAAACTAAGTGGCACTAAACGAATCTGTTAAAGGAACTTGGTTTACAAAAGGAACTAGACTTAGGCGTGCAAAAGTATAAACGGTACAATTATGAAATTGAGTAAGTCATGCCTAAATTATAGGAAATTAGTTTTATCTAATTTAAAATCAGTTTTAAATAGAAAATCAGTTTAAGGAAAAGATTTTTTTTTTAGAAAATATAAGAAAATAATTATCCGGTTTTTCAAAGAGTTTGTTTAAAAGATAATATTTTCTTAAAGATTAAAAATTCAGTTTTAATAATAAAATCTGTTTTTATGTCTAACTGATTTTCGGATAAAACTCAAGAAACTCCTAATCTTTAGGAGTTGTGGCATAAATATATCCACGTTCAAAAAGGGATCATGGGATCATGGGACATGATGAGAAACGTGTTCCTTAGGGAAGGAACATCATGGGTTAATGGACTTAACATGTAATCGAGTTTTACTCCCACGTTCTTCATGATTGTCACTATAAATATTGAAGTCTAAATGAGTTCCAAAGTGTGTCTGACTAAGTAATTAAGTGAGTTTAACTAATTAAGTGTCAGTGCCTACATTCTCTCATAATAGCCATTTGTTCTTTGCTTTCTTACTCTAATTCCATTAAGATTATTTTGATCAATTGTATTTTGGTTTTTGGGGTAAGGAAACTTTGAGTGATGTTATGTAGGAGAGTAGCTTTGAGTGACGCTTGTATGAGTGAGAAATCTTCGAGTGAAGTTGAAAGGAACTACTGTTAAGGGAACAGTGGCTCAGGAACTTGAGTTTAGGAACTCAAGGTGTGGCTCGAGTTAGAATTAGGTTGTAACAAAGTTGTTTGGCCTAATTAGTGAAAGAGTTGAGTTTAAAATCCCTAGTGGTCGAGGTTGTTTCTTCTTGTTGGGCCCAAGAAGTTTTTCCTCGTAAAAATCCCTTGTGTTCCTCTAGCTTGTTTATTCGTTTAAGTTTAAATTTCCGCAAAAAGTTACGTTTATTTCTACACCTACAATTCACCCCCCCCCCTCTTGTAGTGTTCCTAGGGAAAGAACACAATTGCTCTGTGTCAGGAATTAGCAATTCAAAGTAAATATTCATCTGAAAAAAGGGAAAGACGTAGAGAATTAGGAAGTTTTTGTGCTGCTTTTGATCTACCCAAAATTCAACCTCCCTCTGCCATCAATAAAAAGAGATGTAGGGAAAATTTCCGACCAACTAGAAAAATTATTAATAACGACCCATATTATAAAAAGACCTTTAAGGCACCCACCAGACCACCAAAGAAAATTATAGATTCTAAAAGACCGATTTATTGTTATAAATGTGGACGAGTAGGTCATAAGGCTAACGAATGTGACTTAAAACAAAAGGTTAATGAATTATGTGTTCATGATCCAGACCTTCAAAATTTTAGCCTTATATTCATTAGAAACTTCCTCAGAACATAATCCTACTGACCATAGTGAAGATAATCTACTACAAATAAAATCAGATAATGAATCAACCTCTTGTTGTTCAAAAGAGTCAGCCCCGTTTTGTCAAAAAGGATGCTGTAATAATATTTTTTGAATTTCAAAAGGTTTATTCTCATAAAAATTATTTTTCATTAATCAAAATTAATTTTTATTTACTCATTTAATTATTTCAGATTCAGAAAACTCAACCATCTTCCAGTTCCAAAACCAAAAACCCATACCTCACACAAAAAAGAAGAATTCATACCCAAGGTATTCGAGATTTATTCAAAAAACATTCCCCCACCACAAAAGACTTATCAAATAATCTCATTCAAACAGCTAAAACCCATGCTTTACCTACAATACATAAAACAATTTCCAAACTTTTCATATGTGAACTAATCATCGAAATATATCAGCTTCCAACCGATATGCAGGAAATCATCATCAACAAAGTAAAGCAAGAAAACTTCAACAGATGGTATATCAATTTCCTAACATCCGAAAAAATATCCCCCTATAGCATTTGGCGAACATGGGGACGGTCTATTTTAATAATGTCATATTACCAAACTGGAGGATTCTTTATATCCATAAGAGACATTCAAAAAACTGATCCACATTTTCAATTATGGAAATATGGCTTGGTAAGGAAATTTTACGAAGTACCAGAACCAGACACATAATTTTTCCAAGAGTTCACAAAATTCCAGCAATATATATTTTCAACAGTATGTTCTCTTCAAAGGAAAGAGTGGATTTATGAAGAAGTCATTTGCGCCAACATAGAAATGGTGGACGGCAAAATTAAACCGGCCCACTACTTCATACTCATTAATATAGTAAAGTGTGATCTTTATTGCAAAGATCCCGCTGTCTTACATCCAACTCAAGCAAGAGCATATGGGTTCTTTTACATCATCCGCAAAATTGAAGAATTAATCCGAAACAATGACAAAGACCCTGTTACTTTTATCCATTGCGGAAATACAACAGTTGTTTTTCCTACATGGCTACAAGAGTATTTCATTACTGGAGTTAACCACTCTGAACCATTAACTCCATATTTATCTCAACTCAGAGCTGGCAAATTTCTCTCTCAAGAAGGAAAAATACTCTTATTCAAATTATTAGAAAATTGCCACAGGATCTTCCTGGCAAAAATTAGGACAATAATAATAAATAAAAAAAAATTTGTCCGGAGGATCTTCCTGGCAAAAATTAGGACAATAAAAAATAAAAAAAATAAAAGAATAAAAAAGTCCGCTAAGTGAATATCACTTAGGCAAAAATAAGGGACATATTTTACTAACATTTTCAATGCAGGTACTCCTATGACGACTCATCAAATATCCGGTATGCCACCTGACTATCTGATGAATTGTACATCACCTCAAAGGCACAAAAGGACAAAGGGAAAATCTACAAAATAACAAAGAATTATACAAAGTACAAAGTATCCACGGGCATCACAAACCCACTCCACATAAAGTCACAAAAAACCAAAATTTCATTTAGCATAATCCAAAACCACAATCAAAATTACAGAAGAATACTTACCAAATACAAAGTTACCAGATCAACTCAAAGCCAGCAGAACAATTCAAAAGAAAAAATTGCGCTGTCTTCAAACGGCAATGTTACATACGGCAAAGTTTATCAAAAAAAGGCGGCAAAACTTATCAAAGAATCCATGTACTATAAATACACTATTGTAATCTCCGTAGTATCAAGTGTTTTCTTCAGTACAAAATTTGAGAGAAAAATTTAGGAATCTATTACAAAAGCTCTCGCTCAATATTATTACTCAATCCTTGTAAGATCATTCAAAGTTCAATCAAAGTAAGTTATTATTCATATCTGCGTCTCTTTTAATTGCTTTCAACATCTGTTCAAACTATTCAAAATTAATCCAGTTATAATTCAATAATAAATTACTTTTTTAAAAATCAAAAATAAATTTCAAAACTTTTATTTTCAAAGTTTTTATTAATCATTTGACGAGATTAATTACCTACCAAACAGTCCCCCCTTTGCCATATAATTAATCTGAACTACGTCCGGAACGGTCCATAACCCGTCAAGTCCTGGGGTGCATCTTGGTATCCGAGCCAAAAAATCGCCAGGGGGTAGGATATGCCGATATTAAGCCTAAAACAGTCTAATTACTCATACTAGTACATATAAATAGGATGGGTTGCTATTCGTCCTTTTGTGGTTTTGTTTTTTAGTAACTTTGATGTACATGTTTACTTCTACGTAAACTTGCACTATATCACAATTCTTTGATAAATTCTACTATATTTTATTAGAATAGTTAAGTTTTGTTTATTTAAAAGGAAAATCTATTATCTTTATATGTACTAAGTTTAGTTTAACTATCTAGTGTTAGTACTTTTCACTAAAAGCTACCTACATCATATAAAATATAATTTTGTGAGCTTAGTAGTTAAGAACTTGCACTAAGTGTTGGTCAGACGTTGGTCAACCCTTGTTAAATCCGTTGGTCAGCCGTTAAGAAGAGAAAAGGTGGTCCCGTTGGTCCCATTTATATGCATTTACTTATCTGCACGTGCACTAAATTTTATTATTATATGATCATGGCTACTTTTGTTAGAAAGTTATTTTCACATGATAGTGATAACTCAAACATAGTACAAAGTAAGGAAATATCTTTTCCGATTAATTTTCAAAACTGGACTATACCTAGGAAACATATCGATACAATTTATCAAATAGGAAAACTTGATTTTAAGACTCTTTTTCTATTAAGCATCATGAGGAAACTACGAGTTTAAATCAGGAATTTCAAAGTATTAAATTACTTAATAAGACATCTATAGATAAATACTTGAAAACATATAGGTATATTCATTTTGGTATGATTCAAATAGCCTTAAAACCACTGTCTAGAGAAGGTCTTGATTGTCCAATATATATACCTAAGAGATAACCGCTTAGTTGGCTATAAAGATTCCCTTTTAGCTATGATTCAAACTAATATTTGTAATGGCCCAATCTACTTTAATTGTTGTCCAAACTTTACGGTAGACTTAACCGATCCATGGATACTAGACACTTTAGTTCTAGATGTCCATCTTTCAAATAATTCAACAGTACAATTTAGGGAATATGTTAAAAATTTCACATTAATTTACCGTGTCTATTTTAGACTTTTATCTTCTCAACTTAATCCAAAATGTTTACTTCATCCCACTATAGATGAAACTATACTCTTAAAAGTTGAAACTGAAAGTGCGGCTACTTTTACTCCTAAAAAATTAAAATGGAATGAAATTACTATTCCTAAACAATTTTTAATTCATTATAATCCTCCTCCTAGAAACATTACTCAAAAGAAAATTGATCAAATTATAGAAGAACCTGATGGTCAAGTAATAATAAAGTTAGGTACTAATTATGAAAGAGCTAGACCATCAACCTCCTATGAAAATGCTCGACCTTCGTATGAAGATAATTCTTATAATAATCCTCAAACGTCTCTGCTCAAAAAATTTACATTTTGAAGAATCTTCAAAATTCCGTTATAAAAACCCAATACCGAACCAGTAGGAGAATCTTCTACTAATTCTAATTCACCTACTTCTTCAGCCATGAAACCTCCTACCTTTTCCTCTATTAATGTTATTAAAAAGGAATTTCAAATAGACTTAGAATATATTCATAATGACTTTTATTCAAAACAAAGTAATGATAAAAAAGATTGGTTCTTTGGATGTTTTGATCAAGTTGCTAGAGATCACGTCAGACTAGAATGGAGTTCTGATATGAAAAAATTAGAAATTAATATTCCTTTTTCATCTGGTTCTCAACTTACACCATAAAAATAATATATTTTATCCCTTTATAAAAATCAAAAAACATGACAGAGAGTTTAATTCAAAGCTGGACTTTAAAAGATGGAAGTATAATTAAGTCTATTCATCCTCCGTTAACTGAAATTCAAGTTAATAATAATGAAGGATCTTTTGTATGGCTCCTTTTAAAAAAGGAAGAGAAGATACAAATCTCCTCTGTCAATTTAGGTGACATAAAAAAGATATATCACCAAAATAATTATTCAAACCAACTTCTCACTACCATTTCAAAACAAATAGAAAATTATCTATGCAACTAGAGTCAAAAAAACTCCTGATATTGATGACATTACATCTAAATTAGAAACTTTATCTATAAATAAAAAGGAAACAAAATTTCCCTTCGACATAGCTGCTCCGTATATTAATACTTCAAGAATTCCTATACATCGTCAAAAATCTCTTAATTTACCTGAAAAAACAACTCCTTTAATTAGTAAGATTGAAGAAAAATTATCTAATTTAAGTACTTCCAAGTCAACTAATAAAATTAATGTTTTGGATAAATATAGTTCAAATAAATCAATCAGATGATGACGATGAAAATAAAATCAATAAAATAAAATATAATTCTTGGAAAAATGTCTCTAGTAGAAATTATTATACTAGACCTACTCCACCAGATATTCAATATGAAGAACGACATAAATTCAGAGACTCACAATATGATGGAACTGCAGTTTATGAATGGAATATCGATGGAAAATCAGAATATGAAATATTAAATGTTCTTTCTGAAATGACCATGGCCATAACTACTTATAGGTCAAGAAATGCTCAAGAACATACTATTATAGATTTTCTCACAACTGGTTTTACTGGTCAATTAAGAAATTGGTGGGACAATAGTATTAATATGGAAACTAAAGTTCAAATTTTTAATCACGTTAAAATAGAAAATGAACAACAAGCCTTAGATGGAAGCTCAATTCTTATTAAATGATTGCTATGCATTTTATTGGTAATCCAAAGAGGAAATGTCAACAAACCAAGTAGTTCTTACTAATCTTAGGTGTCCTACACTAGATGATTATCGATGGTATAAAGATGTATTCCTTAGTAATATTTTTAGAGAGGTGATTGCAATCAATCTTTTTGGAAAGAAAGGTTTATATCTGGTCTTCCATCCCTATTTCTCAAAGAATATTCTAAAATTAAGAGAAAGTGCAGGTCAAGAACAAATTTCATATGATAGTATGACTTATGGGCAAATATTTTCCTTTGTTAAAAAAGAAGCAATTGCTTTGTCAGGAATTAGCAATTCAAAGTAAATATTCATCTGAAAAAAGGGAAAGACGTAGAGAATTAGGGAGTTTTTGTGCTGCTTTTGGTCTACCCAAAATTCAACCTCCCTCTGCCATCAATAAAAAGATATATAGGGAAAATTTCCGACCAACTAGAAAAAATATTAATAACGACCCATATTATAAAAAGACCTTTAAGGCACCCACCAGACCACCAAAGAAAATTATAGATTCCAAAAGACCGATTTATTGTTATAAATGTGGATGAGTAGGTCATAAGGCTAACAATGTGACTTAAAACAAAAGGTTAATGAATTATGTGGTCATGATCCAGACCTTCAACAAAAAATTTTAGCCTTATATTCACTAGAAACTTCCTCAGAAATAATCTACTGACCATAGTGAAGATAATCTACTACAAATAAAATCAATAATGAATCAACCTCTTGTTTTCAAAAAGTGTCAGCCCCGTTTTGTCAAAAAGGATGTTGTAATAATATTTGTTGAATTTCAAAAGGTTTATTCTCATAACAATTATTTTTCATTAATCAAAATTAATTTTTATTTACTCATTTAATTGTTTTAGATGCAGAAAACTCAACCATCTTCCAGTTCCAAAACCAAAAACCCATACCTCACACAAAAAAGAAGAATTCATACCCAAGGTATTCAAGATTTATTCAAAAAACTTTCCCCCACCACAAAAGACTTATCAAATAACCTCATTCAAACAGCTAAACCCCATGCTTTACCTACAATACATAAAACAATTTCCAAACATTTCATATATGAACTAATCATCCAAATATATCAGCTTCCAATCGATATGCAGGAAATCATCATCAACAAAGTAAAACAAGAAAACTTCAACAGCTGGTATATCAATTTTCTAACATCCGAAAAAATATCCCCTATAGCATTTGGCGAACATGGGACGGTCTACATTAATATTTTCATATTACCAAACTGGAGGATTCTTTATATCCATAAGAGACATTCAAAAAACTGATCCATATTTTCAATTATGGAAACATGGCTTGGTAAGGAAATTTTACGAAGTACCAGAACCAGACACATAATTTTTCCAAGAGTTCACAAAATTCCAGCAATATATTTTCAACTGTATGTTCTCTTCAAAGGAAAGAGTGGATTTATGAAGAAGTCATTTGCGCCAACATAGAAATGGTGGACGGCAAAATTAAATCGGCCCACTACTTCATACTCATTAATAAAGTAAAGTGTGATCTTTATTGCAAAGATCCCGCTGTCTTACATCCAACTCAAGCAAGAGCATATGGGTTCTTTTACATCATCCGCAAAATTGAAGAATTAATCCGAAACAATGACAAAGACCCTGTTACTTTTATCCATTGCGGAAATACAATAATTGTTTTTCCTACATGGCTACAAGAGTATTTCATTACTGGAGTTAACCACTCAGAACCATTAACTCCATATTTATCTCAACTCAGAGCTGGCAAATTTCTCTCTCAAGAAGGAAAAATACTCTTATTCAAATTATTAGAAAATTGTCCACAGGATCTTCCTGGCAAAAATTAGGACAATAATAAAAAAAAAAATTTCTCCGTAGGATCTTCCTGGCAAAAAATAGGACAATAAAAAATAAAAAATATAAAAAATAAAAAGATCCTGCTAAGTGAATATCATTTAGGCAAAAATAAGGGACATATTTTACTAACATTTTCAATGCAGGTACTCCTATGACGACTCATCAAATATCCGGTATGCCACCTGACTATCTGATGAATTGTACATTCATCAGTCAAAGGCACAAAAGGACAAAGGGAATAATCTACAAAATGAACAAAGGAATTCTACAAAGTACAAAGCTATCCACGGGCATCCACAAACCCGCTCCACATAAAGTCACAAAAAACCAAAAGTTTCATTTAGGCATAATCCAAAACCACAATCAAAGTTATCAGAAGAATACTTACCAAATACAAAGGTTACCTGATCAACTCAAAGCCAGCAGAACAATTCAAAGAAAAAAGCTGTGCCTGTCTTCAAACGGCAAGGTCTACATACGGCAAAGTTTATCAAAATAAAGGCGGCGAAACTTATCAAACAGAATCCATGTACTATAAATATCACGTATTGTATCTCCGTAGATATCAAGTGTTTTCTTCAGTACAAAAATTTAGAGAGAAAAATTTAGGAATTTGTTACAAAAGCCTCTCGCTCAAAATTAGTTATTACTCAATCCTTGTAAGATCATTCAAAGTTCAATCAAAGTAAGTTATTATTCATATCTACGTCTTTTTTAATTGCTTTCAACATCTGTTCAAACTATTCAAAATTAATCCAGTTATTAATTCAATAATAAATTACTTTTTTTAAATCAAAAATAAATTTCAAAACTTTTATTTTCAAAGTTTTTATTAATCATTTGACGAGATTAATTACCTACCAAACAGTCCCCCTTTCGCTATATAATTAATCTGAACTACGTCCGGAACGGTCCATAACCCGTCCAGTCCTGGGGTGCATCTTGGTATCAGAGATATATCACCAAAATAATTATTCAAAACAACTTCTCACTACCATTTCAAAACAAATAGAAATATTATCTATGCAACTAGAGTAAAAAAAAATCTCCTGATATTAATGACATTACATCTAAATCAGAAACTTTATCCTTAAATAAAAAGGAAACAAAATTTCCCTTCGACATAGCTGCTCCGTATATTAATACTTCAAGAATTCCTATACATCGTCAAAAATCTCTTAATTTACCTGAAAAAACAACTCCTTTAATTAGTAAGATTGAAGAAAAATTATCTAATTTAAGTACTTCCAAGTCAACTAATAATATTAATGTTTTGGATAAATATAGTTCAAATAAATCAATCAATTCAGATGATGACGATGAAAATAAAATCCATAAAATAAATAATAGTTCTTGGAAAAATGTCTCTAGTAGATATTATTATACTAGACCTACTCCACTAGATATTCAATATGAAGAACGACATAAATTCATAGACTCACAATATGATGGAACTGCAGTTTATGAATGGAATATCGATGGAAAATCAGAATATGAAATATTAAATGTTCTTTCTGAAATGACCATGGCCATAACTATACTTATAGGTCAAGAAATGCTCAAGAAACATACTATTATAGATTTTCTCACAACTGGTTTTACTGGTCAATTAAGAAATTGGTGGACAATAGTATTAATATGGAAACTAAAGTTCAAATTTTTAATCACGTTAAAATAGAAATGAACAACAAGCCTTAGATGGAAGCTCAATTCTTATTAATATGATTGCTATGCATTTTATTGGTAATCCAAAGGAGGAAATGTCAACAAACCAAGGAGTTCTTACTAATCTTAGGTGTCCTACACTAGATGATTATCGATGGTATAAAGATGTATTCCTTAGTAATATGTTTAGAAGAGGTGATTGCAATCAATCTTTTTGGAAAGAAAGGTTTATATCTGGTCTTCCATCCCTATTTTCTCAAAGAATATTCCTAAATATCTACCAAGATGCACCCCAGGACTGGACGGGTTATGGACCGTTCCGGACGTAGTTCAGATTAATTATATAGCGAAAGGGGGACTGTTTGGTAGGTAATTAATCTCGTCAAATGATTAATAAAAACTTTGAAAATCAAAGTTTTGAAATTTATTTTTGATTTTAAAAAAAGTAATTTATTATTGAATTAATAACTGGATTAATTTTGAATAGTTTGAATAGATGTTAAAAGCAATTAAAAGAGACGCAGATATGAATAATAACTTACTTTGATTGAACTTTGAATGATCTTACAAGGATTGAGTAATAACTAATTTTGAACGAGAGGCTTTTGTAACAGATTCCTAAATTTTTCTCTCAAAATTTTTTTACTGAAGAAAACACTTGATATCTACGGAGATACAATACGTGCTATTTATAGTACATGGATTCTGTTTGATAAGTTTTGCCGCCTTTATTTTGATAAACTTTGCCGTATGTAGACATTGCCGTTTGAAGACATGCGCAACTTTTTTCTTTGAATTGTTCTGCTGGCTTTGAGTTGATCTGGTAACCTTTGTATTTGGTAAGTATTCTTCTGATAGCTTTGATTGTGGTTTTCGATTATGCCTAAATGAAACTTTTGGTTTTTTGTGACTTTATGTGGAGTGGGTTTGTGGATGCCCGTGGATAGCTTTGTACTTTGTAGAATTCCTTTGTTCTTTTTGTAGATTAATTCATTTGTCCTTTTGTGCCTTTTAGTGATGAATGTACAATTCATCAGATAGTCAGGTGGCATACCGGATATTTGATGAGTCGTCATAGGAGTACCTCATACCTGCATTGAAAACGTTAGTAAAATATGTCCCTTATTTTTGCCTAAGTGATATTAACTTAGCGGGATCTTTTTATTTTTTATTTTTTATTTTTTATTGTCCTAATTTTTGCCAGGAAGTTCCTGCGGACAATTTTATTTTTTAAAGAGAAAACTTTTCTTTTATTGTAAATAAGGATCTTGAGCATAAAGTCCTCCGAATGGGTCATCAGGTGAGGAATGGACAGATGATCCGGAAGAGTCGTCTGAATTTCGGATCAAGAGTTGCGTTTGTCTTTTGAGAAGCTTGATTTCTTTTTTGAGTAATTCAATTTCAGTTTCTTGAATTTCTGGCTTCCTCGTTTCTTTCTCTTTTTGTGGAGTAGAAGGATTAGGAATTTCTTTGATTGCTTTGATAAGTTGATTATCTGCAACCATTTGATCTTGGACAGTCTTTAATGAGCAAAATTTGTCAATGGCAAATTTTTCCCACCATTTGATCTTGAATTCACGTACTAGAGACATGGGGAGTGGTGTTGGATACCATTGAATGATGTTATAAGACCAGCACATTATCCATGGAACATTAAATTCTCGATGAAATAAGAGCTCTGTGGAATATGGAGTGTTGGTTTGTACATGAGTGGAGAAAAATTCATAAGATTTTTGTACCTCTATTGGCCATATTTGTTGAGAACTTCCAAAATGGAGCCACCATTCGTAAAACCATATGGGGAAATTATTTGGGCATTGAGGACAAATAGTGAAGAACCATGAATGATTAAATGCCCTGAGTAAGAATGCTCGAAACCACACCATCTGATAATCAATGTAATTATATTCTTGTGGCTGGAAAGGGACCGAGAATTCTTTCGGAACATAAGCAGATATCCATTCAGTCTGTGGAATAATCTTTTTGATTTTGCATTTTGAATAGGCTATGTAATTTCCTTTTTCACTATGCTCAATTTCAACGGACTTGGTGTCAACAAGTATGAATTCATAAAACCTTTGTGTTTTAAAAGATTTTTCAGGCCGGTATTGACAGTACATTGGGAAAAGAGAATTAGTAAATTTGATAAGTTCGGGAGTCTGAGGAGTTTCTTTGAAACGTGTAAGGAGTAGGTGTTCTTTATGTGGTTTTGTGATGTATTTGTGGGTTTCGGAATTTGTAGATTGGGATTTTTGAGTAGTTGATTTTGAGTTTGAAGTTTCAGTAGGATACTTGACTGCTTGGGAATAAGATAAAGGTGGAAAATCTGAAAATGCGTCAAGCTTATCTGATGAAGATGTTTTTTCACTTGATGGGCGGAGCTTGTGAAATCTCATCACATAATCTTCTGGTTTTTGAATACCTTTGCCTTTATTAGAATCTTGATTCATTTTGCCTCCTGTAATAATTGAACTTTAAATATTATTACTATTGCCTTTTCCTTGTAAAAATTCTCGAGTTAAAAAATCCGGAAGAGAATTATTTTCTCCTTTTATATATTCTATTTGAAAATCAAAGACTGATAATATAGCTTGCCATCTGGCGAAAATTTGATTTGAAACAATATTTTGAACATCCTTTTGTAGTATTTCTTTAGCAGATTTGCAATCTATTCGTAATAAAAAAGTTGTATTATAGAGATCATCTTGAAATTTTGAAATACAAAGAACAATAGATAAAATTTCCTTTTTAATAGTTGAATAGTTTTTTTGAGAACCTATCCATAGGCCGGAATGAAATCTAATTATTTGTTCATTTTTATTTTCAGGTAATTTTTGTTTAAGAATGCCTCCATAGCCTATGTCGGATGCATCTGTTTCTACTATCATGAATGCATTGGGATTTGGTAGACCTAAACATGGAAGAGACTTGACTTTTTCTTTTAATGTTTGTATTATATGTGTATGTTTAGGTGACCAAGCTGGAGGATTTTTTTTCGTAATCTTTGATAAAGACATGAACAATATTGTCTTAGATTAGGAAAAAAGTCTGAAATATAATTAAGACATCCTAAAAATCTTTGTAATTGATTTTTGTCTTTAATTTCGTCTGGAAATTTATCAGTAAATTCTATAGCTCTATTAATCAGTTTTATAGTACCTTGAAAAATATCATGTCCTAAAATTTAGTTTGAAATATTTTCATCTTAGGGAAAGAGACGACTAAACCATTCTTTTTAATAGCATGTAAAAAAGTATTAAGGTGTTTGAAATGTTGATCTAAGGATTCTGAAAATATTAGGACATCATCAATATAAACTATAATATTTTGAGTATAAGGATTAAAAATATCATTCATGATATTTTGAAACTCAGATGGAGCATTTTTTAATCCAAAAGGCATTACGTTCCATTTATAATGTCCAAAAGGAACATTAAAGGTGGTTTTGTATCTATCTTTTTCCTCTATTTGAATTTGCCAAAATCCACTTTTCATATCAAACTTTGAGAAGATTTTTGCATTAAAAAGACGGCTCAATAAATCTTTTTTATTAGGGATTGGGTACCCAATCCATTGTAAGACTTTATTAAGAGGTTTATAATTAATTACTAATCTAGGAACCCCTCTTTCTTTTTCCGCTTGATTCATAACATAAAAAGCAGCACAACTCCAAGGAGATTTAGATGGTCTAATAAATTTTTTATCTAATAAGGTTTGAATTTCCTTTTTGCAAAATTCTAACATTTCTTGATTCATTTGAATAGATCTTGCTTTAGTAGGAATATTATTTTTCTGAAAATTCTTTTTCATAGGGGAGTGAAACCATATGTTTTTTCCTTTCCCAAAAAGCATTAGGAATATCAGCACAAACTTCTTCTTTAAATTTTTGTTCTAAATCACATATTTTCTTTTGAATATAAGGGCTTTTTAAACTCTCTTCTATTTTTAAGTATGATATTTCTTATTGTAAAAGAGAAATTTGAGATTCTTTATTAGTTATTGTATTTACTTGTTGGAATATAGAGAAGATTGTAATATAGCCAAATCCTTTTGGTAGACTGGTGCAAGAAATTGAAAAGATATTTTCTTTCCCATAATATTAGTATGAACACCCATACGATCAACTGAGAAAGGATAAATTTGAGTAATAAAAGGAGTACCAAGTATTATTTCATTATTTATATCCTTTACTAAAATGAATGTATTTTTAAAGCAATAACCTTGATTACAAATATATGCTTTATGGAGCTTATATTTTATTTTTAAAGGTTCACCATTAGCACTATGTAACTTTTCTGTTGTTTTTTCATAAGCGATGCTAGGAATTAGTCCTTCTCTTATACAATTTTGATCAGCTCCACTATCCAGTAATGCTATAGTATTTAAATGAAAGTCATTACCTATTTTAAGTGAAATGAGAATATACCATTTTTGAAAATTTATTCTATCTATAATATTTATTTGATCTTCTTTAGGTTCTTGAGACAAAATTTGAATAGGAGGTGTATTTGAAGTAGATGGTTGATCCTTTAGACTATTATTTGGTTCTAACAAAGCTATTCTAGTTTGAAGTTCTAAGTCTTTCGTTTTGAATTCTAACAATTATTCTTTAATTTCTTTATTTGAGTTTTAAGAGTGCTAACTTCAGTTTGTAAATCTTTAGTTGTAATTTGTTTGAAAATATTAGGAGTCGGATATTGATCAAATATTTTTGATAAAGTAACTGGTTCAGTTCTAGTAGGATTTTCTTTTTTGCAAACAACATCTTTTAACTTTAAAAGATATTCCTTTTTTATATCTGTATCGTTAATTTTGTCTATTAGTTCAAATAAAAATTCTTTTTCATTATTATCTTTCGTAATAACATTAACGGAAGGAGCAAAGATAAGGTCTACATATTTTTTTGGTATAGTCCAGTTTTGAAAATTAATCGGAACAGATATTTCCTTACTTTGTACTATGTTTGAGTTATCACTATCATGTGAAAATAACTTTCTAACAAAAGTAGCCATGATCATATAATAATAAAATTTAGTGCACGTAGCAGATAAGTGAATGCATATAAATGGGACCAACGGGCCACCCTTACCGGGACCACCTTTTCTCTTCTTAACGGCTGACCAACGGATTTAACAAGGGCTGACCAACGTCTGACCAACACTGTAATAGCCTTGGTTTTTAAAAGCGTTTATTTAAACGTTAAATATGATTATTAAGTTAATTATGTTTCCGAAATTCTTATTTTATTTGAAATGTGGAATGTGAATTATATTGTCGTGTTTGTAATATATTTATTTATTTAATTTTATGAAATTATTATTAGTAATTCATATATTTAGTTTTATGTGAATTAGTTTTAGTTGTACTTTACCCAAAATAGAAACCCAAAGCCACCTTTCTGTTTTCTTAGTCGGTTGGATAAACCCAAATTTTCCTTTGTCGGTTAATGAAAGATTCCAAAACCCAACAATTGTTTTCATTCTTTCTCGTGTCATTTTGTCAAACCAAAAGAAAACCCAAAACCCCTCCAAACTGTTTCTCTCTCTCACCCGTGAAAGAAACCCCCAACCCCAGCAAAAACCGACCCCTCTCTTTCTCTTGTATACGTTGCCTTCTCGTCGGAATTCGGGTGCTTGCCGGCGTTCTTGTTGCTCGCCGGAGTTTTCTCCTTGGCGTCGTCTGTTCTCGTTCTCTCTCCTCTGTTCGCGTGCCTTCTCGTCAGCCTCCCCTGCGCGTTCCCTCGCCGTTGATGCGCGGTGTGCCTCGCCGCAGCTGCTGTCGAAATTGTTGTTGCCGACGCTGTTGTTCCTTCTCTCTCCTTCGTCGGGTGCCGCTGTTGGTGGTTCTAAGTGTCGGTTCTGCAAAGTACCATAGGTACTTTCCCACTTTCTTGTGCTTAATTGTGAATTATTGTTATATCCTTTGTTGTATTATTGTGGTTGTTGCTACTGTTGGTGTTACTCCTAGTGGTTGTA
Organism: Beta vulgaris subsp. vulgaris; assembly: GCF_026745355.1. NCBI lineage: Eukaryota > Viridiplantae > Streptophyta > Magnoliopsida > Caryophyllales > Amaranthaceae > Beta > Beta vulgaris. The sequence goes on from NC_079208.1 coordinate 30,801,137, forward strand.
AGTGTTGTCTTGGTTGTTGTTGTGGTTGTTGATGAGGATGAGGAAGATATGTTGTTGTTTTAATGCTTGGTGGTGTACTGTTGTTGTGATGTTGTTATTGTCAATTCTAAGAGTACCTAAGTGCTAATTTGATTCTTTGGAGAATAAATTCAGTTTATGGTATCATTGGGTTTTGTAACCTTAGTAAATTAGATCAATTTTGCCTACAATTAATTCTTTTAATTCAATTCTTCTTGAAATGAGTAAAGAGAAGCCATGTTAGGTGGGTATTGCATTTATGTATGTAGTTTGCAGTTGAGTTTATTAGAATTGAAATCTAGGAAATGACATTATAAGTTCCAAGCTACTTTTGTTAAATAATTTTACCACTAATCTTTATCACCGTCATATTGGAGAGTACTAAATGAGTAAGCTAGTTTGATTGACTCTTTATAACCTGGACTTAATCCGACTAATGGAATTTGTTAGTGTAGATGAATATATTAGTGTTATCGTCTCCTTATCAAAGATTTGTAATTAAACTCGTGAAATAGTCTTAGTTAAGAAAGTTGATTGAGTTAATTTAATTAGTTTTCTCCTATTAAGTTAGAAAGAGAATTAATTAGTCCTTATTACTAATATAAAGAGTACTTGAGTTAGTTTTATTAACTATGGATTCGATTAATGAAGATGTGGTTAATAAAGTATTTTAGTTTGATAACTTTAAATGGAATAAAATAATAAAGTCGGCTTATTTGACTAGTGATTCACTAAAGCGAATTAATGTGTGTGTTTAACTACATAAATCAAAGTAAGTTAAGATTTACTTTGAAGAAGTCCTACTTAGATAATAGAATTGTTTTAGTGAGATAAACTCGCTATGTATGACCATGAGTATGATTTGTACTTGGTTTTATTACTGATTATGTTAATAAGAACTCGGCTAATGGTATAACTTGGATTATATTTTGTTACTTATCATCAACCTATGATCGATGAAACTGGAGTCGTGTTTTTTGGTTAACTCTCGTTAGTTAATTCTAACTGAGAGACTTAGTAATATTGTTGTGGGATTTGTTGACATGATTAATTACTACCAGTTGTGTTTATGTTGATAATTGGAATTTGAAAAGCATATATGTATCGATTTCAAATATGTATTTATAAGAGTTATATGTTAGACGATTATAGTTATCTACGGGGGAAATGACTAGGTTGGACACAAGTTGCTAATTACTTTAATAGTATTGATTATTGGAGGATGATTTTGGATGGAGTATCATTGGGAATTATGAAGGAGATTATAATGTTGGAATTGTTATTCGATTGGTTAAGGATTTGAATGCAAGATAGAAATCAGTTTATTGAGGTTTATTTATGTGTCGAGTTAGCTTTATATTCCCAATATATTTATTGGTAGCCAAATTATGTTCTTGATTTAGGTAAGGTTGCGAGTTATGTTTAGTTTGTTTAGTTATATAATTTAGAATTGTGATTATGAATTGGGATGCAAGTCGATGTAGCTCATATCATCGAAGTTATAGATATTAATTAAGGATTAAGGAAATTAGAATGTTAAAGGTTGATAATGTGTGAATTGGGAATCAGTTACGATTACGTTTTTATAGTTTAGATTAGTCTAATTTTGGTTATTGATTATCAATGTTATTTTGAGGTGATTGTTGGAGGATGGCTATGTAGACGTATATAATTCAAGATGACATGGGAAATCAAGTCATGATGGTTGGAGGTTTCGCATAATTGTTATAGAGTGGATGTAACCTTTATGTTCAGCAATATATATTTAAATGCTCCTGTGTGCGTTATATGAATATTAGATATCATATATCGTTTATAGTAATGCCCATGATTATAGATCCATCTCTATGAGTTAGTTGTGAATTGCTATTGGATTATTATAAAAGTATTCTTTTTGTTCACATTGGAGTTTTTCGAAAATACTATGTTTCTTAAATTATGATTTGGTATGATAATGAGGAAATGATTCAGATATGAGTTAAGACCAGATAAGGTTGAATATGGTGTTATGTTATGAGTATTGAGGACTAAAGTGTAAATCATTAAATATCTTATTTTATAAATATGAAAGTGAGGCATGAACAGGCAACCCGAGTTAGGGCGGGTAGAGTCCCTAGCTGTTGCCTTCCAGGAGGGGCGAATTCCTGGCGTTATAGGACATGTCCAGGTAAGTCTTGCAAGCATAACAATAAAAGGCTTGGTGACGACCCTCAATAGTTTGGAGACAGTTGGTACTGCGTGGTACCCCTTTCCACTCGCGTTCATGCCAAACGATATGATTTTGTGAAAATATAGTAACTGAGTTGAAAGGTTGATTAAATGAGAATATAGAAACATGTCATTGTTGAGAGTCATCTTATTGAATTTTGTTACTATATGATTGATGAAGTATTATGGAACGTGGAATTTGGAAATGTAATATGTATGTTCAACAAGAATATTGCTGCTAAGTATGCTATGATCAGTGTGATTGTTGAACTTATGTTGATTGTGTGAGAGTCGTTTTGAAGTGAAAACCACCAAAGCATGTGTTACTCTTGTTTACGGGTTAGTACTCAGCTTTGCTGATGTGTATATGTTGTTTTGTCATTTCTGTGGCCTGTCACTTGGTGGGTGGCAGTATCTTAAATGTTTCAGGTTGATGCCGTGAGTTATCCTTTTGCAAGTTGAAGCTAATACAAGTTGGAGCAGTATTATAGTTGCTATCGAAGTGAGGACGCTTGACTTTGTAATAGTTAATTGTTTATTTTCTATAATCTATTTCTACATTTAAGAGTCGCTAGTTAGTGCTCCTGATTCTCTATCGGTTGTTGCTTCGCGAAAGCGTTGAGGTTGTTGAGCTTTGGGATTTGGAAATATTTTATAAATTGAATTTGCAAACAGGTTTAAATCATTTTTCGCTTTAGCGTTGTCCTATTTTCAAAGGAAATGTTGCCGAATTTTCTATAGAAATTTATGGGAATAGAGTATGAGAATCAGAGCATAGTTATAATAGTTAATTTATTTGAATAGAGTTGGAATTTGAGTTCCACACTCTCCGATATAGTTCGGTGAGTGTGATGGTAATAGTCCGAGTTAGCTCGACTAGAGTCTCTTTCGCTGTGCTTAATCCTTTGTAAGCTGGTCGGGAAATTCGGGTTGTTACAAGTGGTATCAGAGCTTGAGTAGTTTTTGGATACACTGTGATCTCCACATCATAGTGTAGGGGTTGAATATAGGTCTAATGAATTGACTAAAGAGTTAGGTATAAATGAATCAAGCCGTATGAGTGTTTGCGCTTACGCGTGTACTATATGAATGCATTTATTCAAATGGGTATTACGTGTGTGTATATTTGCTATTGTGTATATTATACTTGTTATGACTTGATTGTTCATAATGTTATTTTACTTAAAAGTGTGCATTTCGAGAAAACTTGTATGATTTGCTTAGGTAAATGAATTTCAAACGAGATCTCTGTCGATGAGATGATTGAAATCCAATGCCAACAAGTTTGCCCATTTTGTTTTCTTTGCTCCTTGATTTCGCGAATCAAGTTGAAGTAGAGATACAAAAGATGATGGTAGAATGGAGGCTGGCCATTCATGTCTTTGGAGCTTGAGATTTTGGTTTTATGAAAATAATTATTTGTAAGTTTCGAGGACGAAACTTATTTTAAGGGTGGTAGAATGTAATAGCCCTGGTTTTTAAGAGCGTTTATTTAAACGTTAAATATGATTATTAAGTTAATTATGTTTCGAAAATTCTTATTTTATTTGAAATGTGGAATGTGAATTATATTGTCGTGTTTGTAATATATTTATTTATTTAATTTTATGAAATTATTATTAGTAATTCATATATTTAGTTTTATGTGAATTAGTTTTAGTTGTACTTTACCCAAAATGGAAACCCAAAGCCACCTTTCTGTTTTCTTGGTCGGTTGGATAAACCCAAATTTTCCTTTGTCGGTTAATGAAAGATTCCAAAACCCAACAATTGTTTTCATTCTTTCTCGTGGCTTCTAAACTTGATGACACCAAAACCCAACCCCCTTCGTGTCATTTTGTCAAATCAAAAGAAAAACCAAAACCCCTCCAAACTGTTTCTCTCTCTCACCTGTGAAAGAAACAACCAACCCCAGCGAAAACCCGACCCCTCTCTTTCTCTTGTATTCGTTGCCTTCTCGTCGGAATTCAGGTGTTTACCGGCGTTCTTGTTGCTCGCTGGAGTTTTCTCCTTGGTGTCGTCTGTTCTCGTTCTCTCTCCTCTGTTCGCGTGCCTTCTCGTCGGCCTCCCCTGCTCATTCCCTCGCCGTTGATGCGCGGTGTGCCTCGCCGCAGCTGCTGTCGAAATTGTTGTTGCCGACGCCGTTGTTCCTTCTTTCTCCTTCGTCGGGTGCCGCTGTTGGTGGTGTGTCGGTTCTGCAAAGTACCATAGGTACTTTCCCACTTTCTTGTGCTTAATTATGAATTATTGTTATGTCCTTTGTTGTATTATTGTGGTTGTTGCTACTGTTGGTGTTACTCCTAGTGGTTGTAAGTGTTGTCTTGGTTGTTGTTGTGGTTGTTGATGAGGATGAGGAAGATATGTTGTTGTTGTTTTAATGCTTGGTGGTGTACTGTTGTTGTGATGTTGTTATTGTCAATTCTAAGAGTACCTAAGTACTAATTTGATTCTTTGGAGAATAAATTCAGTTTATGGTATCATTGGGTTTTGTAACCTTAGTAAATTAGATCAATTTTGCCTACAATTAATTCTTTTAATTCAATTCTTCTTGAAATGAGTAAAGAGAAGCCATGTTAGGTGGGTGTTGCATTTATGTATGTAGTTTGCAGTTGAGTTTATTAGAATTGAAATCTAGGAAATGACGTTATAAGTTCCAAGCTACTTTTGTTAAATAATTTTACCACTAATCTTTATCACCGTCATATTGGAGAGTACTAAATGAGTAAGCTAGTTTGATTGACTCTTTATAACCTGGACTTAATCCGACTAATGGAATTTGTTAGTGTAGATGAATATATTAGTGTTATTGTCTCCTTATCAAAGATTTGTAATTAAACTCGTGAAATAGTCTTAGTTAAGAAAGTTGATTTAGTTAATTTAATTAGTTTTCTCCTATTAAGTTAGAAAGAGAATTAATTAGTCCTTATTAGTAATGTGAAGAGTACTTGAGTTAGTTTTATTAACTATGGATTCGATTAATGAAGATGTGGTTAATAAAGTATTTTAGTTTGATAACTTGAAACGGAATAAAATAATAAAGTCGGCTTATTTGACTAATGATTCACTAAAGCGAATTAGTGTGTGTGTTTAACTACATAAATCAAAGTAAGTTAAGATTTACTTTGAAGAAGTCCTACTTAGATAATAGAATTGTTTTAATGAGATAAACTCGCTATGTATGACCATGAGTATGATCTGTACTTGGTTTTATTACTGATTATGTTAATAAGAACTCGGCTAATGGTATAACTTGGATTATATTTTGTTACTTATCATCAACCTATGATCGATGAAACTGGAGTCGTGTGTTTTTGGTTAACTCTCGTTAGTTAATTTTAACTGAGAGACTTAGTAATATTGTTGTGGGATTTGTTGACATGATTAATTACTACCAGTTGTGTTTATGTTGGTAATTGGAATTTGAAAAGCATATATGTATCGATTTCAAATATTTGTTATATTAGACGATTATGGTTATCTACGGGGGAAATGACTAGGTTGGACACAAGTTGCTAATTACTTTAATAGTCTTGATTATTGGAGGATGATTTTGGATGGAGTATCATTGGGAATTATGAAGGAGATTATAATGTTGGAATTGTTATCCGATTGGTTAAGGATTTGAATGCAAGATAGAAATCAGTTTATTGAGGTTTATTTATGTGTCGAGTTAGCTTTATATTCCCAATATATTTGTTGGTAGCCAAATTATGTTCTTGATTTAGGTAAGGTTGCGAGTTATGTTTAGTTTATTTAGTTATATAATTTAGAATTGTGATTATGAATTGGGATGCAAGTCGATGTAGCTCATATCATCGAAGTTATAGATATTAATTAAGGATTAAGGAAATTAGAATGTTAAAGGTTGATAATGTGTGAATTGGGAATCAGTTACGATTACGTTTTTATAGTTTAGATTAGTCTAATTTTGGTTATTGATTATCAATGTTATTTTGAGGTGATTGTTGGATGATGGCTATGTAGACGTATATAATTCAAGATGACATGGGAAATCAAGTCATGATGGTTGGAGGTTTCGCATAATTGTTATAGAGTGGATGTAACCTTTATGTTCAGCAATATATATTTAAATGCTCCTGTGTGCGTTATATGAATATTAGATATCATATATCGTTTATAGTAATGCCCATGATTATAAATCCATCTCTATGAGTTAGTTGTGAATTGCTATTGGATTATTATAAAAGTATTCTTTTTGTTCACATTGGAGTTTTTCGAAAATACTATGTTTCTTAAAATATGATTTGGTATGATAATGAGGAAATGATTCAGATATGAGTTAAGACCAGATAAGGTCGAATATGGTGTTATGTATGAGTATTGAGGACTAAAGTGTAAATCATTAAATATCTATATTATAAATAGAAAGTGAGGCATGAACAGGCAACCCGAGTTAGGGCGGGTAGAGTCCCTAGCTGTTGCCTTCCAGGAGGGCGAATTCCTGGCGTTATAGGACATGTCCGGGTAAGTCTTGCAAGCATAACAATAAAAGGCTTGGTGACGACTCAATAGTTTGGAGACAGCTGGTACCGCGTGGTACCCCTTTCCACTCGCGTTCATGCCAAACGATATGATTTTGTGAAAATATAGTAACTGGGTTGAAAGGTTGATTAAATGAGAATATAGAAACATGTCATTGTTGAGAGTCATCTTATTGAATTTTGTTATTATATGATTGATGAAGTATTATGGAACGTGGAATTTGGAAATGTAATATGTATGTTCAACAAGAATATTGCTGCTAAGTATGCTATGATTAGTGTGATTGTTGAACTTATGTTGATTGTGTGAGAGTCGTTTTGAAGTAAAAACCACCAAAGCATGTGTTACTCTTGTTTACGGTTTAGTACTCAGTTTTGCTGATGTGTATATGTTGTTTTGTCATTTTTGTGGCCTGTCACTTGGTGGGTGGCAGTATCTTAAATGTTTCAGGTTGAAGCCGTGGGTTATCCTTTTGCAAGTTGAAGCTAATACAAGTTGGAGCAGTATTATAGTTGCTATTGAAGTGAGGATGCTTGACTTTGTAATAGTTAATTGTTTATTTTCTATAATCTATTTCTACATTTAAGAGTCGCTAGTTAGTGCTCCTGATTCCCTATCGGTTGTTGCTCCGCGAAAGCGTTGAGGTTGTTGAGCTTTGGGATTTGGAAATATTTTATAAATTGAATTTGCAAACAGGTTTAAATCATATTTCGCTTTAGCGTTGTCCTATTTTCAAAGGAAATTCTGCCGGATTTTCTGTAGAAATTTATGGGAATAGAGTCTGAGAATCAGAGCGTAGTTATAATAGTTAATTTATTTGAATATAGTTGGAATTTGAGTTCCACACTCTCCGATATAGTTCGGTGAGTGTGATGGTAATAGTCCGAGTTAGCTCGACTAGAGTCTCTTTCGCTGTGCTTAATCCTTTGTAAGCTGGTCGGGAAATTCGGGCTGTTACAAACACTTTGTGCAAGTTCTTAACTACTAAGCTCACAAAATTATATTTTATACTTCCTCCGTTTCTTTTTACTCGCTACACTTTCCATTATGGGAAGTTTCACATTACTTGCTACACTTCTTTTTTGGGCAATAAACTCTCTCTATCTCTCTCCTCCCATATGGGTCCCTTTTCTTTTTACTCTCTACCTCTCTCTTCTCCAAAAATTGTCTAAGAGTCCGTGAAATGTGAAGTGTAGCGAGTAAAAAGAAACGGAGGAAGTATGATGTAGGTAGCTTTTAGTGAAAAGTACTAACACTAGCTAGTTAAACTAAACTTAGTACATATAAAGATAATAGATTTTCCTTTTAAATAAACAAAACTTAACTATTCTAATAAAATATAGTAGAAGTTATCAAGCAATTGTGATATAGTGCAAGTTTACGTAGAAAGTAAGCATGTATATCAAAGTTACTAAAAAAACAAAACCACAAAAGGACGGAATAGCAACCCATCCTAATTTTAACACTATTAGTGGTACTAGTATGAGTAATTAGACTGTTTTAGGCTTAATATCGGCATATCCTACCCCCCGGCGAATTTTTGGCTCTAATACCAAGATGCACCCCAGGACTGGACGGGTTATGGACCGTTTCGGACGTAGTTCAGATTAATTATATAGCGAAAGGGGAATAACTTACTTTGATTGAACTTTGAATGATCTTACAAGGATTGAGTAATAACTAATTTTGAGCGAGAGGCTTTTGTAACAGATTCCTAAATTTTTCTCTCTCAATTTTTGTACTGAAGAAAACACTTGATATCTACGGAAATACCATACGTGCTATTTATAGTACATGGATTATGTTTGATAAGTTTCGCCGCCTTTATTTTGATAAACTTTGTCGTATGTAGACATTGCCGTTTGAAAACAGGCGCAGCTTTTTTCTTTGAATTGTTCAGCTGGCTTTGAGTTGATCTGGTAACCTTTGTATTTGGTAAGTATTCTTCTGATAACTTTGGTTGTGGTTTTGGATTATGCCTAAATGAAACTTTTGGTTTTTTGTGACTTTATGTGGAGTGGGTTTGTGGATGCCGTGGATACCTTTGTACTTTGTAGAATTCCTTTGTTCATTTTGTAGATTATTCCCTTTGTCCTTTTGTGCCTTTAAGTGATGAATGTACAATCCATCAGATAGTCAGGTGGCATACCAGATATTTGATGAGTCGTCATAGGAGTACCTGCACTGAAAATGTTAGTAAAATATGTCCCTTATTTTTGCCTAAGTGATATTCACTTAGCGGGATCTTTTTATTTTTTTACTTTTTTTTTTTTTTTTTTTGTCCTAATTTTTGCCAGGAAGATCCTGCGGATAAATTTTTATTATTATTATTATTTTTGTCCTAATTTTTGCCAGGAAGATCCTGTGGACAATTATCTAATAATTTGAATAAGAGTATTTTTCCTTCTTGAGAGATAAATTTTCCAGCTCTGAGTTGAGATAAATATGGAGTTAATGGTTCAGAGTGGTTAACTCCAGTAATGAAATACTCTTGTAGCCATGTAGGAAAAACAATTGTTGTATTTCCGCAATGGATAAAAGTAACAGGGTCTTTGTCATTGTTTCGGATTAATTCTTCAATTTTGCGGATGATGTAAAAGAACCCATATGCTCTTGCTTGAGTTGGATGTAAGAAGCGGGATCTTTGCAATAAAGATCACACTTTACTATATTAATGAGTATGAAGTAGTGGGCGGTTTAATTTTGCCGCCACCATTTCTATGTTGGCGCAAATGACTTCTTCATAAATCCACTCTTTCCTTTGAAGAGAACATACTGTTGAAAATATATATTGCTGAATATTGTGAACTCTTGGAAAAATTATGTGTCTGGTTCTGGTACTTCGTAAAATTTCCTTACCAAGCCATGTTTCCATAATTGAAAATATGGATCAGTTTTTTGAATGTCTCTTATGGATATAAAGAATCCTCCAGTTTGGTAATATGAAAATATTAATGTAGACCGTCCCATGTTCGCCAAATGCTATAGGGGGATATTTTTTCGGATGTTAGGAAATTGATATACCAGCTGTTGAAGTTTTCTTGCTTTACTTTGTTGATGATGATTTCCTGCATATCGGTTGGAAGCTGATATATTTGGATGATTAGTTCATATATGAAAAGTTTGGAAATTGTTTTATGTATTGTAGGTAAAGCATGGGTTTTGGCTGTTTGAGTGAGGTTATTTGATAAGTCTTTTGGTGGGGGGAAAGTTTTTTGAATAAATCTTGAATACCTTGGGTATGAATTCTTCTTTTTTGTGTGAGGTATGGGTTTTGGTTTTGGAACTGGAAGATGGTTGAGTTTTCTGCATCTGAAATAATTAAATGAGTAAATAAAAAATTAATTTTGATTAATGAAAAATAATTTTATGAGAATAAACTTTTGAAATTCAACAAATATTATTACAACATCCTTTTTGACAAAACGGGGCTGACTCTTTTGAACAACAAGAGGTTGATTCATTATCTGATTTTATTTGTAGTAGATTATCTTCACTATGGTCAGTAAGATTATGTTCTGAGGAAGTTTCTAGTGAATATAAGGCTAAAATTTTTTGTTGAAGGTCTGGATCATGACCACATAATTCATTAACCTTTTGTTTTAAGTCACATTTGTTAGCCTTATGACCTACTCGTCCACATTTATAACAATAAATCGGTCTTTTGGAATCTATAATTTTCTTTGGTGGTCTGGCGGGTGCCTTAAAGGTCTTTTTATAATATGGGTCGTTATTAATAATTTTTCTAGTTGGTCGGAAATTTTCCCTATATCTCTTTTTATTGATGGCAGAGGGAGGTTGAATTTTGGGTAAACCAAAAGCAGCACAAAAACTTCCTAATTCTCTACGTCTTTCCCTTTTTTCAGATGAATATTTACTTTGAATTGCTAATTCCTGACACAAAGCAATTGCTTCTTTTTTAACAAAGGAAAATATTTGACCATAAGTCATACTATCATATGGAATTTCGTCTTGACCCGCACTTTCTCTTAATTTTAGGAATATTCTTTGAGAAAATAGGGATGGAAGACCAGATATAAACCTTTCTTTCCAAAAAGATTGATTGCAATCACCTCTTAAAAATATTACTAAGGAATACATCTTTATACCATCGATAATCATCTAGTGTAGGACACCTAAGATTAGTAAGAACTACTTGGTTGTTGACATTTCCTCCTTTGGATTACCAATAAAATGCATAGCAATCATATTAATAAGAATTGAGCTTCCATCTAAGGCTTGTTGTTCATTTTCTATTTTAACGTGATTAAAAATTTGAACTTTAGTTTCCATATTAATACTATTGTCCCACCAATTTCTTAATTGACCAGTAAAACCAGTTGTGAGAAAATCTATAAGTATGTTCTTGAGCATTTCTTGACCTATAAGTAGTTATGGCCATGGTCATTTCAGAAAGAACATTTAATATTTCATATTCTGATTTTCCATCGATATTCCATTCATAAACTGCAGTTCCATCATATTGTGAGTCTCTGAATTTATGTCGTTCTTCATATTGAATATCTGGTGGAGTAGGTCTAGTATAATAATTTCTACTAGAGACATTTTTCCAAGAACTATTATTTATTTTATTGATTTTATTTTCATCGTCATCATCTGAATTGATTGATTTATTTGAACTATATTTATCCAAAACATTATATTATTAGTTGACTTGGAAGTACTTAAATTAGATAATTTTTCTTCAATCTTACTAATTAAAGGAGTTGTTTTTTCAGGTAAATTAAGAGATTTTTGACGATGTATAGGAATTCTTGAAGTATTAATATACGGAGCAGCTATGTCGAAGGGAAATTTTGTTTCCTTTTTATTTATAGATAAAGTTTCTAATTTAGATGTAATGTCATCAATATCAGGAGATTTTTTTTTACTCTAGTTGCATAGATAATATTTCTATTTGTTTTGAAATGGTAGTGAGAAGTTGGTTTGAATAATTATTTTGGTGATATATCTTTTTTATGTCACCTAAATTGACAGAGGAGGAGTTGTCATCTTCTCTTCCTTTTTTAAAAGGAGCCATAACAAAAGATCCTTCATTATTATTAACTTGAATTTCAGTTAACGGAGGATGAATAGACTTAATTATACTTCCATCTTTTAAAGTCCAGCTTTGAATTAAACTACCTGTCATGTTTATTTGATTTTTATTAAAGGATAAAATATATTATTTTTATGTGTAAGTTGAGAACCAGATGAAAAAAGGAATATTAATTTCTAATTTTTTCATATCAGAAATCCATTCTAGTCTGACGTGATTCTAGCAACTTGATCAAAACATCCAAAGAACCAATCTTTTTTATCATTATTTTGTTTTGAATAAAAGTCATTATGAATATATTCTAAGTCTATTTGAAATTCCTTTTTAATAACATTAATAGAGGAAAAGGTAGGAGGTTTCATGGCTGAAGAAGTAGGTGAATTAGAATTAGTAGAAGATTCTCCTACTGGTTCAGGTATTGGGTTTTTATAACGGAATTTTAAGTTTCTTCAAAATGTAATTTTTTTGAAGCAGACGTTTGAGGATTATAATAAGAATTATCTTCATACGAAGGTCGAGCATTTTCATAGGAGGTTGATGGTCTAGCTCTTTCATAATTAGGTACTAACTTTATTATTACTTGACCATTAGGTTCTTCTATAATTTGATCAATTTTCTTTTGAGTAATGTTTCTAGGAGGAGGAATATAATGAATTAAAAATTGTTTAGGAATAGTAATTTCATTCCATTTTAATTTTTTAGGAGTAAAAGTAGCCGCACTTTCAGTTTCAACTTTTAAGAGTATAGTTTCATCTATAGTAGGATGAAGTAAACATTTTGGATTAAGTTGAGAAGATAAAAGTCTAAATAGACACGGTAAATTAATGCGAAATTTTTAACATATTCCTAAATTGTACTGTTGAATTATTTGAAAGATGGACATCTAGAACTAAAGTGTCTAGTATCCATGGATCGGTTAAGTTACCGTAAAGTTTGGACAACAATTAAAGTAGATTGG